>NW_027185698.1:28392571-28414553 GCF_028583685.1 Petaurus breviceps papuanus | reverse complement strand
CTCAAAACAATAACACATTTTAAAAATTGTTTTTATGTGTAATTGGGAGCAAACAAGATATTTAAAAATAAATAATAAATTGATAGATTTAGACTGGAGAACCTCTAAGATCTCTTCTAGTTATAAAACTAATACTCATTAAAAAAAGAAAGACTATATAGAATCAGAGAGGATCTTTTTGTAAATATATATATGTATATATACATATATATATATATTTGCTTTTGGGGGGGCAATTGGGGTTAAGTGACTTGCCTAAGGCCACACAGCTAGTCAATATTAAGTGTCTGAGGCTTGATTTGAACTTAGGTCCTCCTGATTCCAGGGCTGGTGCTGTATTTACTGTGCCACCTAGATGCCACCAGAGAGGATCTTGAAGGTTCTTGAGCTCATGCCATATGAAGACTAGTTGAAGAAATTGTGGATATTTGACCTGGGGATGAGAAGACTTAGAGGGAAAAAGAGAGCAGTCTTTAGTATTTAAATGACTTTCATATCAAAAATAGTGAGTCATTAAGTTTGATTCCAGAGGAAAGAACAAAGAAAAATGGATAAAAATGACAAATAAGCAAATTTCGGTTTGATGTATGAGAGGAGGACTTTCTAATAATTAGAGTTGTCCAAAAGTGGATGGAGCTTTTCTGATGGTAGTGAGTTTGCCCTCATTGGAGTTCTTCAAAGAGAGGCTAGGTGGACCGTTTGCTAGGGTGGGGTTCCCCACTTCCAGCATGGGTTGGAGGAGGTGTCCACTGATGTCCCTTATAATTTTAAAATTGTATGATTCCATGAAGCTGAATTCTAGGGACCTCTCTTCCTGTATTGAGGGATCACTTACTGACTTATAAAAAAGGTCCAGATGGAGAAGAAATTGATGAGATGTTAATCCAATCCAATCTGGCTGGATTGGGATGGAAATGTGTTTGACTTCTCTTGGCCTCAATTTCCTCATCTATAAGATTATTGATTTGGACTCAATTACCTCTCTGGTCCCTTCTTGCACTAAGATCCTATGACTTTGGCTTTGTTTTTTTGCTCCCTGCCTAATTTGGGGTGAATCCCTTTAGCCTTTTTGGTCTTCAGTTTCTCCATATGTAAATTGAAGGTGGGGGACTAGTCCATAAGATCATATATTGAGAGCTAGAAGGAATCTCAATAGTCATCTGCTTACTCATCATCAGTTGATTAAATTAAAGTCCAAAGAGGTTAAATACTTGCCCACAGTAACACAGTTAGTGACCAGCACAGCCAAGATTCAATCCCATGTTTTGTTACCCCAAAGTCTCTCACTGCCCCATGCCCTCATGTGCACGGTCATTATTGGTGATGTTTATCTTTGTGGCAAAATCATCCCTGGGAGGTCTTAGTCTAGATAAGTACATAAAACATTATTTTTTGGGCAGTTAATGAATTCATTTGGCTATCACATAATGCAAGTTATTTATTATTATTACAAACTCCATGGGGGTAAACAAATTTGGGGAACAGTGGGTTTTGATTGAATGTATTGCTTTAAACACAATCTAGGCTTCAGGAGCTAGGAGATGAAGTTAAGCTTATGGATAGTTTCATAGTTATTTAAAGTGACAAGTGGTCTGAACCCAGCAGGACAAAGATATTGTGCCATGAATTCTTACTCATTGTTGCTAAATATTTCCTCATCTAAGCTCCCAGATAATTGTTTTTTTTTGGATATATATATATACATATATATATATATGCATTTAGATTTTATTATTTTGTTTGCTTCAATGATTTCAGTGATTTGGTTTTATTTTTCTCTTTGTTTTTTCAGAAGCAGTTGAGAAATCTGAGTTGATTAGGGAAGTTCTCCTTGATGACTGAGCAAAAGAGACACAGAGAATTAAATTCTTACCCACAACATGTAGCCAACTGTTCTTCCACATAAAAAGTGAAAATTATAATTGTCCTGTTTATTTAAAAGAGGACAAAGACCTGGAGAGGTTAGGAAACTTCTTCAAAGTTACAAACCTGGCAAGTAGGACTCTAAATTGGTTCTGTGAAGCCTTATGAACTAGTGAGAGAGAACAAGATTGAAGCTTATATAATGAAACAAGTAATCTTTTTTGAGTCCTAAAATCGTTTATCAAAATAGCTTATATTTTTTGTTTTTATATTTTGTATTTTATATAATATTTTGGTTTTTATATTTTATATAGTATTTTATATAGTATATATATATATTTTATATAGTATTTATATAGTATTTTGTTTTTATATTTTCTTAGTTGTCATAACCTAACCTCATTCCCACCCCACCCAATGTGGCTGGACTGGGTGATGTGGCCTGGACTTCTGTATAAGTCTTCTGTCATTATTAGCTCACTTTATGAACAGAGGAGAGTCACTCTCCCCCTATGATCCCCAGTTTCCCCCAGTGAAAATGGGAGGATAGAATTAAGTGACCTCTAAGATCTTTTTAGCCTTAACATTTTCCATTTTGTGTCTAAGGTCCCTTCCTTCCCAAATGTTTTGTGTTTTCTTTTTCTGTGATCCAATTTTAATAAATTGTTCTATGTTCTAAAGTCTCTCAGATTGGGTGTTCTCAGAGTTCTCCTTTATTGCTAACGTTCTGTGTTTTACATTCCTGGGAAACTTCCAGTTCTTCAAGTCTGTATTCTAAGATCTCTTTTCATCTGTACCATTTTTGAGCCTATAGTGCATTTCACCAAAGCAGAAGAATACTTCCAAAAGGAAGGATTCACTGACTCCCCAACATTGCTCTTATCATTTTTGCCACCATCTTTTCTTCTCCTCCACCCATGACCATTGATGCTCACTTCATCTTGGGCTGACAATGTAAACTACAATGGAAAGAAAGATCAGTTGTAGGAGTGTTGTAAAAACTCTAGCTCCTTCTGAAAAGGGCCAGACCCCAGCCTTTTTCCAATTATCAACTTGGAGTTAAAATTGGCAGATGGCAGCTGTGACTCATTCCTACTGTTGTGATGTTGGCAAATCACAAGGATTATCATCTCTTCATAAAGCAGCCAAAATTCCCAGCTTGGGTTTCTGCCACTTGAACAACCCTTTGGGTGTACTTAGATGAATCACTTTGCCTTTGTGCCTCTCAAGTTTGGGCTTCTATAAATACATACAGCTACAAAAATAATATAACACAGATGAGAATACAGAGCATTGTTCTCTTTTCAGGTATCCCTTGAGAGAAACTTTCAGTGACTCAATAAGAACAGGATCAATGAGAGGCTATTTTCCTTTTTGCCTATGGGAATAAGGGAGGTGCTTGGAGCCTGTGGTATTTGCTGCATCTGTCAAGGATGAGGAGACATCTATTTATACTATTGCCCAGACAGGTCCTGGGATGCTTTGTGGAGCCAGGAAACCAGGACCAAATTCTGTCAAATAAACACAAATTTTTTGTGTTGCCCTTGCCTCTCTTTCATCTAATGCTGCTACTTATTCCCTCATCCCCACTGAAGAGGTGTTCTCTTCTTTAAGCCCAGTTCCTTCAATGGATCCTAACATGACATGTTTCTTGAGTGCTCTCACCATTCTGGTCATCCTCCTCCAGATATGCTTCAGTTCTCAATGTCCTTTCCAACATGTGGTACCCAGAACAGAAACTGGTACTCAAGAGGTTGCCTGACCAGGGGAGAATACGTGGGGACTAGTGTCTTCCTTTTTCTGGCAATGCTATTCATGTACCTTAAATTACTCTAGATAACATTTGTAACCATCATATAGTAGGGACTTAATAAAAGAGTTGAATTTTCAGTTCACTAAGGTCTTTGGATCTTTTTTTTTTCCACATGAACTGTTTTCTTTGCTATTGCCTTTTCCATCATGTCTGGCAATAGCAGATGATTAATAATGCTTATTGATTGATAATGTTCTTGCATAGATGTGTTTCAACTTTATATTCATACCTAGTACTATTTTCTTAGATTGTGAAGGCAACCTTATACACTTAATAAGTAGATTTTAATAGGAAGGAAGGGGAGATGGAGGTCAAGAACAGTGCCTTTGGGAACACCGGAAGTCAGCTATTGACTAGAAAATACTATGGAAGAGGAGAGGAGAGGGTGAGTCAGAGGACAAAGGTGAGTCAAGGAGAGGGTGAGACGGATAGAAGGATACAGGTTATATAATTCCCACTCTCCTTTTTGGCACTGTCATATTGTCATTATAAAAGCTACATAATATCGAGCACTATTTTGTATTTTTCTTTTTTCATGGGTTTCCATGGCCAGGGAATTAAGCATCAAGTGGCTAGACTACTGGACTCACTATCCTCAGAAAGTAGACATAATTTGTCCTCGAAATCATACTGAGTTTAATGAAAGTGAATTAACTTTTTTCTAATTACTTAAGGTCATCAGTATGAACATTAGTCATTGTACTGTGTTATTGCATGATGATGTCTGCAGGAGCCATTGAGCTGTTTTTGAGCCCTTTACTAAATGGTCTCAGACTTCTGGGCTTTTGGAATTGTCTATTGTTATCATTCAGAACTTTGCTTCTTCCTTGTTATGTGAGAGTTTCAGATGTCAGTTTTTGCTAAATTCATTATATTTGAATTAAAAATTCAGCTTATCAACATCAGGTTAATGAATTTGCTAGGGGCTTAGAAGCCACCTAACAAAGCCTATTGGATTCGTGGATTAAAATCACTCATTGGCATTTGAGGGAGAGCCTGAGGAGGAATTATCTTTTCTTCTTTTCAACCTTCCTATTAAAATTTACTTATCAAATTATAAGGTATAATCTAAGAAAATAGAACTCAATAGTTGCTGAGAAATTGAAAACTATTTCCCAACCAACAAGCATTTATTAATCACCAACTATTTCCAGTCATCATGGAAAAGATATGGCCTGCAGTAAATGCATGTTCACATGTAAATTTTTGCAATATATTTGGCTACCAAAATACAATATTGTCTTCCTTTCTGGTTCTCAATCATGGGTAAGGCTGCTAAATAGTTGGGCTCAACAAAGATGTGGTTTATACTAATGGGAACTAAGGTGCAGTATCACCTACCTATCACAGATTTCACTTTTGGGGGCATTTGTATGAAGATTAGAACTTTATTTTTCTGGGAAGAGAGTCATATAGATATGAGCAATCAGTAATCTATCTACCATAGTGATTTTATCAGGTCATGTGGATTCATTTATCATCTCTGTGGAGATAATTCCCACATCTACTGATTCAGCCCTCATCTTTCTCATTATCAGTTCTGCATCAGACCCCCAAGCTGCTCTCATCTGGACTGTTGCAATAGTCTCCCAATTGGCCTCCTTGCCAGAAACCTCTCCCTTCTGCAATTCATCTTCTATAGAGCTACCTAGTTGATAATTCTCAAGCATAGGTCTGACTTTATCTGTTCTTTGCCCAAGAAGACTCCCTAGTTTCCTTTTGACTCTAAAATAAAATGATAACCCCATAATTTAGGCAGACTTATGGTGTAGTAGAGTGCTGGCATTGAAATCAGGAATATGGAATTCAAATCCTACCTCAGACACTTAAAAGGTCTGTAGCTTTCAGAAGGTTGCTTAATCTCTCAAACTCAGTTTCTTTTATTTTCTTTCAAGTTTTCTATTTTTGTTTATTGATAGCTTCTCCCAGAATGTAAAAAAAAACAATATGAATTTACAAGTCATGTACTTTCCCCCTGTACCTTCATTATACAACACCCCCACACAAATATTCAAAACCAATGTGATTTGATTCATACATTTCCTGAAAGTATTCATACATTCATCAAAAAGAAACATGGATTATACACCATCAGCATCTCATTGTAAAAGTCAAGCAGGCACTTCTGATAAAACCTGATCCAGCAGAAAACAAGCAGGTATCCTTGGCCAGTTTGCCAGATCCAGACTTGCTTTTTGGCACTGCTAAGCAAACGCAGACCATTTTAGCTTGTGTTCAGTATTAAGAGCTCCTCATCTGCACCAAAGCTGCTACTGTCAGGATGGGCAATGCTTCGGCACCAGCAGATGAGTGCAGGCAATGGAAGCTTCTGTCTTTTCCCATGCTGTTGCTGTTTTACTGCAGTGTTAAATAGAACAATGACCATTGGTAAAATGTCAGTCTGGGCTCTTTTTTAAAATTTAAATCTATTTATTTACTTTTAGTTTATAACATTCAGTTCCACAATTCCTTGAGTTTCAAATTTTCTCCCCTTCCCTATTAAATATTAATCAAGTTGTAAAAAAGGATTATAATCAATGGAGTGAACAGTGAGAAAAAACAAAACAAAATGAACAAACAAAAAAAAAAGAGAGAGAGAGTAGTTTGCTTCAATATGCATTCAGACCCTGTAGTTCTTTATCTGGATGTGGATATCTCTTTCCATCATGAGTCTTTTGGAGTTGTCTTATAACCTTGCATTGTGGAGAGGAGCCCAGTTTATCAAAGTTAGTTGTCACACATACAATGTGTTTGTAATTGTGTACAAATTTCTCCTTGTTCTGCTCTTTTCACTCAACATCAGTTTATATGTCTTTCCAAGTTATTATGAAGTCTGTCTGTTACTCATTTCTTATAGCACAATAGTATTCCATTACATGCATATACCACAACTTGTTTAGCCATTCCCCAATTGATGGGCATCCCCTTGATTTCCAATTCTTTGCCACCACAAAAAGATCTGCTATAAATATTTTTGTACATACAGGTCTTTTTCCCACTTCTATGATCTCTTTGGGATACAACCCTAGAAGTGGTATTGCTGGGTGAAAGGGTATGCACTTATTTGTAACCCTTTGGGCATAGTTCCAGATTGCTCTCCAGAATGGTTTAATCAGTTCACAACTCCACCAACAATGCATTAGTGTTCTAATTTTTCCACATCCTCTCGAGCATTTATCATTTAGGCTCCTTTTAGACTTCAACAACTATAGGAGGAGCTGTGGCAGCTTCGATAAGGGCCTTCAGCCTCAGTTTCTTAACCTGTAAAATGGAGCTAATAATAGTACCTCCCTTACAGAGTTATTGTAAGGATAAAATGAGATAATATATATGAAGTGCTGTGCAAGCCTTAAAGAACTATATGAACATTAGTTATTATTATTTCAAGCCCTCTACAATCTGGTTGCAATTTATCTGGTTCCATCTTTCTAAGCCTATTATTCTGCTCACTCATTCTGCATCCCAACAAAAACTGACTTATTTGATGTTCTCTGAATGTGACCTTCCATTTCCTGTTTCTGTGCTCTTGCATAGATTGAAGCCTGTACATGGGATGCTCTCCTTCATCCTCTTTGTCTTTTAGGACCCCCTTAACTTAATTCAGGACCATTTCCCAAGAGCGGCACATCCTGATTCACCAGAATTTTAGTCCTCCATCACTTCTAAATGACTTTACCTTTATCTTTTATTTCTTTGGCAGGATGGCATGATGGATAAGCAACTGGCCTAGGTGTCAGCAGACCTGTATTCAAGTCTCATTTTAGACATACACTGGCTATGTAAGCCCTGGTAAGTTATTTAACCTCTTAGTACTGTTCCCTTCCCCCCATAACTCTTTAATTCTAAATTGGAGAACAGTTATTCTTCTACATTGGTAAAAGTAGTTCCCTTATAAGGAGTTTTGTCAACATTAAAATTAAAAAGTGAAATATTTTCTTATCTTTATACATGTAATTTTCCCTAAGTAGAATATAAGCTCCTTGAGGGCAAGGAGTTGATTTGTGTTTTTCTTTGTATTTTCATTGTTTGGTATATAGTCAATACTTGATTGATATTTGTCAAATTGAAATACACAGTGGAAACATCCTAGTTTTGGTGTTAGAAGACGCTGTTCAAATCCTGCCTCTGTAAACTCATCCTTGGGTGATGTTGAACAAATTATTGGGCCCTCAATTTTCACATCTGCAAAATGGCATAGTTGGATGATATATTCTCCAGGGTCCCTCTCAACCCTAAATCTATGATTCTTTGATTTCTATGAATTGCATTGTTGTAGAAAGAGAGGGCAACAACATATGGAGAGTCCAAGTGCTGTTCTGCTATATACACAACATTAAAAGGACCAGAAAGTGTCTAGTCCATTGGGTGGGGCCTTTGTGGAGGATCTTCTTAAGATGAGAGTCTCCAAAAAGCTGTAGCATGCCCAGAAGCAACACCCCAGTAAAATCATCTTGGCAGACAGGTTAAACCACGTTGAGAGTAACCAGCAGGACTCAAACCCAGTAGTGAGTAAGAGGGATGTCCACCCCAAGCATGTGAAAAATTTCCCCAGTGCAATGGACAGATGAGAACATTTTTTCCAACAGTCATGAAGGCAGCTAACACAAGTGCTTCAGATGGTTTATATCTTGGTTGGACACCCAAGGTCATACATAGCATCCTGGGCCATCACTAATTGTCTTAACTTTTGTCTTGCCACTGGACTTTGACTCTGGAAGAGAGACTGAGGCTGATGACTTTGTACAACTCTGCCTCACTTAAATCCAATTCACACGTAAGTCAAAACATCACCTTGTGATGTCACTGGTTCCTTTGAAAAGAAAGGATGAACAACAAAAATTTAAAGATATAATGACAAGTATCACAGGATGAAAGAACATTGATGGGTTTCAAGCTCCACTTGTGGATGGAGAACCCATGCTAATGAGAACACAGATCAATTGAGGTATTAATATCATTGCCTGATAGCAATAGTGCATCAAGAGTCTATGATATTGGCATGGGAGCTTATCCTGTGATTACTCTTTGGTCATTATTGGTGGAGAAGAACCCTGAAGGGAAGGTATGCATGCATTAAACATCTATTAAGTATCTACAATGCACCATGCTGGGCATTGAATGGAGTAGATACAAAGATAAATAGAACATTTTCTCTGTCTTCAAAGATCTCACAAATAATTATAAACACAAAATAGAATATAAGTTCTTGAGAGGCACATACTATAATATGGTTTTATTCGTGGAAAAGACATTTAAAAAGAGTCATTAACATCTTTTTGGCTACTGAACCCTAAGGACTATGGGACTTTTCTCTCTGACTTGTAGCTGAAATTTTCCATATATGTTGTCTCCCCTTTTAGGATGTGGGCCCCTTGATAGCAGGGACTGTCTTGCTTTTCTGTTTAGATCCCCATATGTTTTGTATATAGAAAGCGCTTATCAAAGACTTTATTCATTCACTCCTATAAGATGCTATGATATCTGATAAGGGAAGGATCATTGCTAGGTCACTAGAATCCAGGGAGATTTCATGGAAGAGATAATATCTTCACTGGGCCTTTAAGACTGATAGGCCATTAGTAGGTAGAGATGTGGGAAAGGGCAGATGGAAATATTCCAGGTGTAGGAAACAGCATGAGCTGCTGTGTGTGCAATCTTATACTTGAAATACAAGTTTGGATGAGAAGGAGAGAGGTAAACAACAATGTCCTTTGGAGGCAAAGTCAGTTGGGGATAGAAAATAGGGCACTAAGTATCTGGCAAGAATAGCAGAAGAGGGATTTAGGCATGTGGTGGCTTTGTCTGAGAATGACTCAGGAGTGACATGGAACCTGGTTCTAGACAAAATAAAGCTTACCTCTCACCCAGGAATGGATGTGTATTTGCTGGGAGGGTGAGGCAGAAAATGATATTCAGAAAATTTGAGTGACTTGCTTAGCTTTCGTAGACAGTAAATATCTGAATCATAACTTGAACAAGTCCTTTGACTACAAATTCCACATTCTTTTGTATGCCCAGGGTTAGGTTTGAAAATTCTATCCCCTTTAATTCTTACTATAAAAGATGACTTGACATCCCATACTTCAATAATTCAAGGAGCTATTTTTTATTGGTGCTAGCATGACTTACACTCACGTAGCTCATAACTCATCTCCCCTTTAAATGTGGATCTTTGTGAGTTTCTGGCCCTCAAGAATGTGCTTCCTCATTGGTCTACCTTTTGGCAATGACCTTTCTCCCAAACTGGCTAGGCTGCACCTAAGATTAAAGATAGATGTTCTGTTGCTGGGACACCTTCCAGACTTTCCAGCTTGGTAGGTCCTGCCAAGGCTTGTGCCCGGCTGGCATGGTCTCTGAGAACTTGATGTTTCTTCCATGCCATGATGAGGCAAAGAAATAGAGTTTTGTGGAAGAGACAGTTTTTGATGAAATAAATCCCTTTGTATTATAGAGAAAAGAATTTTTTGGCATTAGAAAGTACAGGTTTTTTTTTAAAGGACATTAAAAATGTTTGTTCCTTGTGAGGCTCCATGAGACAGCCATGATAGAATGGAAATAATAATTATCTTGGAGTCAGAAAGTCTAGCTTCAAAAACTAATTCTTCTCTTTGCTATCTCCATGACCTTGGGTCCCAATCAGTTGACCAAACTATATGTCCTTGGAGGTTTTTATCAGCTTTAGATCTTCAAGTCTATACATTTGCCTATCTTGACTATATATGATCGGAAACCATAGAAGTATCATCAGGCTTATCTAGTGTAAACCTCTTATTTTACAGATGAGGGAATTGAGGCTCAGAAAAGTGAAGTAGTAAGTAGCAGAGCCAGCATTTGAACCCAGGTCCTCTAACTCTAAAATCAGTGATCTTTTTCTTGCTATGCAGTGGATTACTTCCCATTAATCTGAAAGAAACATTTGGGAAATTGGAAATTTTTTGTCTGTGCTGTTTTATGGTTTTGGATTTCTCTCTCTCTTGGTTTCCATAAATTTGTAGTTCCCTTGGTGTCCATGTTATAGATACACTACAATGAGTTGGGTGCATCAAGGCTCTGGTTCAGTGGGAAAATTCTTATTTCTGCAAAATTAGGGGATGGGAAGGAACCTGGGAGTTTGGTCTAGATGATCTGTTATCTAAGGAGGAAAGGGTCTTATTATATAGATGATAGAAAGAAAGATGGATAGATGAATAGATAATATATTGATTGATAGATAATCTATTCAGCACTTACTATTGACCAGACACTATGCTAAATACTGAGGATACAAATATAAGAAAACATGACAGTCTCTGCCCTCAGGGAGCTTACATTCTAATATTGGAAGACAACATTGAAAAGGAAAGTAGAGAAGGACAAATATCAAGATCACTTGAAAGCGGTGTGGAATACTGCTTCCAGGCAAGATGAAGTGAAAACTCACTTAAAAGCAAGGAGCCATTGAGCTACTGCCTTAAGACCATCAGTGACAGGCAACTCATTATGTCTTAAGAAAGCCTTTTCTATTTTCTGCCAGCTCTATATGTTAAATTTTTATTCTATCAAGACAAAACCTATGTTCATGTAACTTCTATTGACTGATTCTGATTCTGCTCAGGATATATTTGCAAAGAATTCAAGGTTTAGAGTCAGAGGAGTTGAGTTTGAATTCCAACTCTGCTACATAGACAAGTCTGGCCCTCATTTATTCCTCTGGAAAATGAGGTGGTTTAACCAATTGATGTCACAGGTTCCATGCAGTTCTATGTCTTTGATCTTGTGGTCCTCTGGAAATGTACATAATAAAGTTAGATCCTTCTTTTACATGACAGGTCTCCAAATATTTTAGCTCAGTAATTCTGTCTCCTCTACATTGAAATCTAAAAGAAAAAAAATCCCAGCCTCATTCAAATCATGCTCCTAAGACAAGATTTTAAGCTACTTCATTTTTCTGGTCTTCCCCCAGTTTGTGAAATATCCTCTTAGAAGGCATTGCTCAATATTTAATGTGACAAGCTAGGTGTAGTCTTACTAGCACAGAGGACCTTGAGATTATAATTTTCTTCTTTTGATCAGAACACTCTACATTTTTTGGTAGACTCACATAATGTCCCAGGGATATTTTTCCCCCACCAAAATCAAAATACTGGCTTATTTGGAGCTTTCACTCAATTCACAGACAGTGTGACAAAGTAAAATTTCAACTGGGTTCAAATCCTTGCTCTATATGACTGTGATAACCTCTTATGTCTGTTTCCTCATCTATAAAATGACAATAGTGGGGGCAGAGTCAAGATGGCAGAGTAGAAGCAGGACCTCCCTGCTTCTCCAGCTTCCACCTTCCCCAATCCATGTAAAAGGGGACTCTAAACACACTTTGGAGCTGCAGAACCCACAAAATGACACAGAGAAGCTAACCTCCCACTGAGGATAGCCCGGCAGGCTGGCAGGAATCAGCCAGTACAGCGTTCTGGGAGCCGAGCCCAGCCCCACTCCGAGGCTTTAGCCCCAGGGTGGGCCTGACCAGCCACCTGCCAGAGAGACCCCAGATCAGCAGCAGCTGTGGCCATTTCCAGATTTATCAACACATAGATGTGAAGGATAAAGTGAGAGGTCAGTGCAGTCTGGACTTTGGGACCCAGTAAGTGGGAGTGCATGGCTTTTGCCCCCAGGACGAGGAGCTGCTGAGACACCAGCACAGCCAGCCAGTGCTACTTGGCAGCTTCAGCTCCTGGACTGCAGAGTGTAGGGGGACCAAGCACCAGTCTGAGGGTAATTGCTCTTGCTTTAACCTTCTTGGATTTGGATTGCAGTCTAGGGTGGAGGTCCTGGGGTGTGTGTCCAGCTTGCCAGAGCGTGTGGAGACCTCAGAGAAGGCACCCATCTAATACCTCCAGCAGCTGAGAATACCCCAGTGTTTGGGATGAAAGCTCCCCTGCCTGGTGGCAGAGTCCTACTGTGGCAAAAAGCCCAGGGGTCAAGTGACTGAGGGGTGACGTGACCAGGCAAAGGAAACAAAGCAGATAGAATATTCCAACATTCGACTCCTATTTTGGGGACAAAAAGGAGCAAAGCATGGAACAGGAGGAAGACAGTGAAGTCAGAACTCCTGCACCAAAAGCTTCAAAGGAAAATACAAGCTGTTTACAGGCCATAGAGGACCTTAAGAAGCAGATAAGAGAAGTGGAAGATAAATTGGGAAGAGAAATGAGAACAATGCAAGAAAATTACAAAATGAGAGTCAACAGCCTGACTGAGGAAAATCACACCTTAAAAAAAACAGACTAACTCAAATGGCCAAAGAGGCTCAAAAAGGCAATGAGGAGAAGAATGCCTTAAAAAGACAAATCTGCCAAATAGAAAAAGAATCTCAAAAGCTCAATGAGGAGAATCATTGCTTCAGAATTATATTGGAGCAAATGGAAGCTAATGAATTTATGAGAAATTAAAATGCTGTTAAACAGATCCAAACAAATGAAAGAATAGAAGGCAATGTGAAATATCTCATGGGAAAAACCACTGACCTGGAAAATAGATCCAGGAGAGTTAGTTTAAAAATTATTGGATTACCTGAAAGCCATGATCAAAGTAAGAACCTAGAAATCATCCTCCAGGAAGTTCTCAAAGAAAACTGCCCTGATGTTTAGAACCAAAGGGCAAAATAGAGGTTGAAAGAATCCACCGATCACCTCCTGAAAAAGATCCCAAAAAGAAAACTCCTAGGAATATTATAGCCAGGTTCCAGAATTCCCAGATTAAGGAGAGAATATTACAAGCATCCAGGAAGAAACAATTTGAGTATTGTGGAAACACAATCAGGATAACCCAGGATCTGGCAGCTTCTACACTGAGGGATCGAAGGGCTTGGAATATGATATTCTGGAGAGCAAAGGAGCTGGGATTAAAACCAAGAGTCACCTACCCAGCAAAATTGAGTATCATGTTTCAGGAAAAAATATGGTAATTCAGTGGAATAGAGGATTTTCAAGAATTCTTGCTGGAAAAACCAGAGTTGAATAGAAAATTTGACATTCAGATAAAAGAAGCAAGAGAAGCATGAGAAGGTAAACAGGGAAAAGAAATCATAAGGAACTTATCAAAGTTGAACTATTAACATTCCTACATGGAAAAAAATATTTGTAACTTATGAAACTTTTCTCAGGAGTTGAAGGGAATATAAATATATATAATATATATATGTCTATATATGAGAGTATATGTGCATATGAATACATATGTGAATGTGTATATATGTTTACAGGTATACCTAGATAGAGGGCGCAGGACCAATTTAACAGGAAGGGAGGATACTTAAAAGGTGAAATTAAGAGGTGAGAGAGGAATATAATGACAGGAGATGGGGAGAGACAGAATGGGGTAAACTATCTCACATAGAAGAGGCAAGGGAAAATGGTTACAATGGAGGGGAAGAATAGGAAGGCAAAAGGGAATGGGTCAACCTTATTCCCATTGAATTTGGCTTGAGGAGGGAATGAAATACACACTAAATAGGGGATCTCACCCTCCAGGAGAGTAGAGGGGAAGGGGATGAGAGGGGGGGATGATGGAAAGGAGGGCAGCCTCGGGGGGAGGGAAGTTGGAAGCACTCACTTTTGAAAAGGGATGGGATCAAAATAGAGAATAGAACAAGTGGGAGGTGGGAGAGGGAGGGAGGGAAATATAGTCAGTCTTTTACAATATATCTCTTATGTTATTGTTTTGCATTAGCTACACATGTACAACATATACTGAACTGCTTATCTTCCCAGTAAGGGTGGGTGATAAGGGAGGAAGGGAATGAATCTGGAATTCAAAGTTTTAAATTTAAATATTCAAATATATATATATATATATATATATATATACTCTTATTAATAACTATTTTACATGTAATTGGGAAATAAGATATACAGGCACTGGGGCATAGAGATCCACTGGAAAAGTCAAAAGGGGTATGGGAGAAAATATGGGAAAAAGCAGATTGGAGGAGGAGATATCCTGTAAGACTGCTATTTTGGGGCGGTGGGTAGGGGAAAAATGGCGAGAAAATTTGTAACTCAAAATCTGGTGGAAATGAATGATATAAAATCAAAAGTTAATAAAGCATTTAAAAAAAACAATAAAAAATAATAAAATAAAATGACAATAGTAATACCCTGAAGGCTCTTGTGAGGATTGTTCCTTGTCAAATGTAAAAGGGTTGTGAAAATCTGAGCTACATAAGACATTTTTTCCTTCCTTCCTTCCTTCCTTTCTTCCTTCCTTTCCCTTTCTGTCTCTTTTATTCCTTCCTTCCTTCCCTTTCTTCCCAATTAAATTCTTCTCATCCCCCAATTAGGTTTGGCCCATCACTCTAGTTCAACATTCCAAATGATTGATGTGACCTAGAGAGTTGCTTAAGTCCTAAAAGCAGTCACCTTTAGCCTTCTTCTCCCACCTTTCCTTCACTTGTTTACACAGACACAGACACCCCCCCACGGACACACACATACACTTTTTATTTAAATTTATTTGAAACTTGGAGGTCTCTGGCCAGGAGACAAGGAAATTTGAAATAAGGAAGCCCTAGGTTAAATCTATATGGTTGACTTCAGGGTAAACCTTAGATATTGTGTTATGATGTTAAAAAAAAAAAAGAATCCCTGACTTCAGCAGGAAGAGCAATTGCCTGGGAGTTAAGGTAAGGGACCTGGATTCTAGTCTTGGCTGCTAGATTATCTGTATGACCTCAGACAAGTCACTTTTCATCTTTAACCTTCATATGCTTTTTGATAAATTGAGGTGATTTGACTAGACAGATTCTAAGGCTCCTTCTGGCTCCAGGAGTCTAAAAATCAAGGCTTTCTAGGACTTTGAAAATGTGTATGTCTTAGTTTTAAATTCCTTGAAAGTCAGTAGAATCTCTATCAGATCAATCACTATATCAACTGTGCCTAGTATAATGTTTTGCAAAATGAAGGTGCTTATTAGGAATTTGTTGATTTAAATTCAAATTATGCTAAAAGTTGAGCATATTTTATTATGGTTTTAAGGGCTTGTGATTTCATTGGTATGGATTTTCCTCTTATTGATGTGGATCACAGCCCTTCCCTAGCCCAGTAATTTAGTAGATGGGCCTGCATGAGTCATCACCACCACCATCCTCTCTCCATGTAATAAGCCTCTCTGTACTTAGCGAGGCTGACCCACAGATGACACATGTGCAGTTCACCACTCACCAGACCTCCTCTACTCCAAATGTCCCCATCCTGGTGAGATCATGATATTTAGAGATCAAAAGGAATTTAGCGATTATTTAGTCTTCTCTGTTAGGGCATATAGGTGATGCAGTAGATGGAGCATCAGCCCTGAAGTCAGGAGAACCTGAGTGCAAATCCAGTTTCAGATATTTAGTAGATGTGAGATCCTAGGCAAGTCACTTAACCTGATTTGCCTCAGTTTCCTCATCTGTAAAATAAGCTGGAGAAGGAAATGGCAAACTACTCCAGTATCTTTGCCAATAAAATCCCAAATAAGGTCACCAAGAACTGGACATTATTAATCAACAACAATAAAAAGTCTTCTCTGACAGGGCTTATACTCTATTAGCATAACTTCTGTGACCCCAATTTTTTTTGTATTTTCTTTTTTGCTTTTTTTCGGGGGGGGGGGAAGTAGGGCAATTCGGGGTAAGTGACTTCCCCAAAGTCACATGGCTAGTTTTGTATTAAGTGTCTGGGGCTGGATTTGAACTCAGGTCCTCCTGCCTCTGGGTCTGATGCTCTATTTACTGTGCCACCTAGTTGCCCCCCCCACCAAGTCTCTTTTATGCAAGGGTGTACTCAAGCCTTTTCCAAGGATTCCAGAGAGCTAATTATAACATTTTCAGTGTGAACATTTATACTTGATTAAGCAAACACTACAAATCAGTGCTTAATTTATTATTGATTGTCTAGGCTTCAGAAAGTGATGGAGAAAATGTTGATAATGTCTATTAAACCAAAAGGTGGGTCCAGCATTTCCTCAGAGGTCTAGTTGTTAAACTTTTACCATCATCTATTGTTGTTCAGTTTTGTCTGACTCTTGGAAGTCATTTCCATTTGGACCATTTGGAAATTTCTTGGCAGAAATACTGGAATGGTTTGCCATTTCCTTCTCCAGATAATTTCACACATGAGGAAACTGAGGCAAACAAGGTTAAGTGATTTGCCCAGGGTCACACAGCTAGTCTGAGGCTGGGTTTGAACTCAAGACTTCCTGACTCCAGGCCGAGTGTTCTACATACTGGTCCACCTACCTGCCTTTATACAACAAGGATCTCCCACAAAGAAAGAAAATAAAAATCCACTTAGTTGAAAGCTGGGTATATTTAGCTTTCAGTTATTCAAATATATGTTTACATACTCTTCAGCTCTGCCACAAACTAATCTTCAGAATAAGATGCAAATTCATTCACTTTTGTGCTTTATATTCATAGCCATTCATTTATGCTAATGGAAAAGTAAGATGCTTAATTCCTTTTAATAACCTGAATTTTATGTGACCAAACTTTTGATATTATCCTTGTGGATAAAAAGATTTGAGTCAGATGGTAATACAGCTGAGATTATTCAGAAATGGATGGTCATCAAATATTGATTGCCTGCCCAGACCTGTATTTCAGAAGGATCTTCGGTCATACTTCACTTCCCTAGCAACTTAACTCTCCGTACTTCCCCTTCTGCTTGATTGCCAGTGGGTGCTCACATCAATATTCCTCCCCCTCAATTTTAAGTTTCCATCATGTTATCTCCCCCCCCCACTAGAGTGTAAGCTTCTTGAGGCTGTTGTATTTGTATCCTCAGTACTTAGCATAATACCAGGCAAATAATAACTGTCTCTCTGAGTGTCTATTGTCAACAATTCAGAGAACAAATCTTCAGACTAGACAGAAAGGGAAGAGAATTAAGGAAGAGAACAAGGCAAGGGAATCTTTCTTAAAGAAAAAAGTATAGAGGAAACAACAAAAGTAAAGGAAATTAGAAGGGAAGGAGATAGAATTTTGAACCCACTTAACTAAGAGGAGAAAAAGAAGGCAGAAAAGGGAAAAGAACTAAATAACAAAACAAAAGAGAATTCAGTAATTTAAACAAATCTCCAAAATTAAAAAGAGATAATAAAGGGAAGGGAGGTGGTATAGGGAAAGAGAGTTTAGGAACAGAGCTCTGCTTCTGACTCTCCAGACTTTACTACCATGTCTCAGCTGCCTCAGGACCTGGGGCCTCCTCAACCTGGAACATCCCTTTGTGTAATTGGTAAGTTGCTCATGGGATCTCCAGGCTGACTATCTTTAATTCTTCTCTGGGCTTCACTTCTGACTTTTTGGATGTTGTCACCATACCTTAGGTACCAAAGTAACTGGGGCCTGCTCACAATGGCACATTCATGGACATTGTGACCTCACCCTGAAGCCCTCATCTGCCATGCTGATCCTCTTTACTAATTCTGAGGAGGCATTGTTTCTGACTTTCCAGAATTTCAACCCCATCCCCTAATATTGACCTTCTTTTAGCTCACTTTGTATGCTTTCTTCACCCATTAGGACACAAGTTCTAATCTGAATGCAGGAATTGCCTTTCTTTATTCTTCTAAACATTTATCATGGAGTCTGGCACATAAATTCGTGCTTGTTTCCTTCCTTTCGTAACTCAAGGGAACAAAGTACTATATTGACCAAAAGGAGGGAGAAGAAACTCCCCTCCAAACAACTTCAAAATAAGACCTCAAATAAAATTTTGGAGGAACAGAACCAATAAAAGATCAGGGTGAGACATTTTTCCTGCTGTTGACAACTTACGAAGTCATCAGGAAAGGTCCTTAATAATAGTGTGGGCACCTGCTGTAGTCCACATGACCAGCTGCAGGGCCTGGAGGCAGTGGCAATAAACAGTGGCAGCAGCTGCTTCAGGAGCTTGCATTAAGCTGGACAACTTGTCAGAAAGAGATTATAGGGGACCCTTTGAAGGCATTGGGTGCAGCTGGAGCTGGTTGGCACCTCAATTGCCCATATACAGTTCTGGGTCACAGTTCCAGGGTGGAGAGGAGCGCTTAGGGTGGGTCACTAGGGAGCAGAGGACATGGTCTCAGTTCCAAAGAAGAAGCAAGAACTAGAGTCTGTAACTGAAGGAGAAGAGGGGACCTAGTTACAATTACAGAGCCAAGAGGAGCCCTAGAGCTTGTGACTGCAAGAGATCAGGTGCCTTCCTGAGTTAAGACAAGAGCATAGATGAGGAGAGCAGTGACTGCACCTCTCCCCAGATCATACCTCTTTGGGAAGCACTGAAAACTTGCAGACCACCAGAACTAGCTCTGAAAACAGAAGCATATAAAAGTCTGAAGCTTGGGACAGTGCCTACCTACTCCCAGGTGAGTGGAGACTAGCATTAACATAAAGTTCACAGTCAAGATGTAGGTTGAAAAAATGAACAACCAACAATAAAAGAAGAACTTGACTATAACGATCTACTATGGTTTCTGGGAAGACCAAGACACAAACCCAGAAGAAGACAACAAAGTAAAAACAACTACAACCAGAGCTTCAAAGAAAAATGTTAATTGGGTCCAAACCCAACAAGAATTCCTAGAAGAATTAAAGGCAGAGATAAAAGTAGTAGAGGAAAATTTGGAAAAAGAAATGAGAGTGATTTAAGACAATTCTGAAAAGAGAATTAACAGCTTAGTAAAAGAAGCACAAAAAGTATTGAAGAAAAGAACTCCTTAAAAAGCAAAATTGGTCAATTAGGAAAACATGCATAAAAGTTCACTGAAGAAAATAATTCCTTAAAAAATTAGAAACGGGTAAGTGGAATTTAATGACTCCATGAGACACAAATTAACAATAAAATAAAATGAAGAATGGAAAAATAGAAGAAAATGTGAATTAACACATCAGAAAAACTACTGACCTGGAAAATAGATTGAAGAGAGATGATTTAAAATCTGTCTGAAAGCTACCATAAAAAAGCCTAGATATCATATTTCAAGAAATTATCAAAGAAAACTGCCCCAATAGTTCAGATCCATAGAATAAAATAAAAATGGAAAGAATATACTGATCACCTCCTGAAAAAAATCTCAAAATGAAAACTCCCAGGAATATTATAGCCAAATTCCAGAGTTCTCAGGTCAAAGAGAAAATATTTTAGCAGCCAGAAGGAATTAATTCAAATATTATGGAGCCACAGTGAGGATCACGCAAGATTTAGTAGTTTCCAGGTTAGAAAAGTGAACTTGAAATATGATATTCCACAAGGCAAAGGAGCAAGGATTATAACCAAGAAGAACCTACCTTGAAAAACTTAGTATAATCCTTCAGGGTAAAAACACACACACACACAAGGATATTTAATAAAATAGAGAAGTTTCAAGCATTCCTAACAGAAAGACCATAGCTGAATTGAAAATTTGGTATTCACACCTATGCCGCGGTGTGAAGACAGAGGCCCAGATGCTGCAGCACACAGATGGAGGGTAGGGCGAGGCCTGATCAATATGTTTGACAGTGACCTACCAACCACAAGGGACATTGCCATGCCTATCACCAAAGGGCTGGGACTGGATGGAGCAGGGTAAGAATCAAAAGCAGGGCCCCTGACAGAGACAGCAGCTACTCCTGGGATTACCAATCCACAGCCCAGAAATTTTAAAAGCCCCTATCTGGACCTCCATGGACCAGGATGGCAAAGTGAACCTCAGCTGCTCTAATCCCCCTATGACCCTGAAAACATAGTGATTATTGCCGCTGGGCAAAACCTTAAACAGTAAAGGCTCGGGAATCCAAGAGGAAGGGTGTGGCTAGGGCCCTGCCTCAAAATGGGTAGAAAGCAGACTGCAAAGACAAAGACTTTGGAGTCCTACAATCATGAAAGCAAGGAACCATATTCAGAGTGAGATAATGTTGACTCCACACCCACAGCTGAAACCTCAACAGGGAACTGATATCAAGAACACAAAGCATTCTTAGAGGAGCTCAAAAGGAACTTTGCAAACCAAATTAGAGAAATAGAAGATAAAATGAATAATTCTTAATTCTTTTAAAATCAAAATTGCAAAATTAGAAAAACAGTACAGTGAAGAAAACAGCTCCTTAAAAAGAAAAATGTATGATATGGAAAATGAGGTCCAAAAACTAACCAAGGAAAATAATTCACTAAAAACCAGAATCAACCAAATTAAAGTGAATAACTCTATGAGGAACCAAGAATTAGTCAAACAAAACATCAAGAATGAAAAATTAGAAAAAGAGGTAAAATATCTCAATGGAATAATAACTGACCTGGAAAACAGATCCAGGAGAAATAGGCCTGAGAATCATAGGCCTACCAAAAAATCATAATGAAAAAATGAGCCTGGACAACATCTTCCAAGAACTCATCAAGGAAAACTGCCCTGAGATACTATGACTAGAGGGTAAAATAGAAATTGAGAGAATCCACCAGACACCTGCTGAAAGAGATCGCAAGTTGAAAAGTCCTCAAAATGTTGTGGCCAAACTCCAGAACTACCAGGTAAAGGAGAAAATACTTCAAGTGGCCAGAAAGAAACAATTCAGATATTGAGGAACCACAGTAAGGATCACACAGGATTTGGCAGCCTCTACACTAAAAGATCAGAGGCAGTGAAATTCAATTTTCCGCAAGGCAAAAGAGCTTGGGTTACAACCAAGGATCACCTACCCAGAGAGACTGAGCATATTCTACCAGGCAAAGAGATGGGTGTTCAATGACATAACAGATTCACACACCTTCCTGATGAAAAAGCCAGAGCTCAATGGAAAATTCAACCTCTAATTATGAGATGCAAGAGAGACATAGAAAGGTAAACAAGGAAAACACACACACACACACACGCATGCACACACACACACACCCTGTAATTTAATAAGAGCAAACTGTTTATAGACAAGTATAAGGTATGAGCATAAATTACACAAAATGATGATTAAAAAAAACCTTATTGAGGACTACAAAGGGACTGCAATGGAAGAAGAAGAAAGAATGAACTGGAAAATGGCAAATTATGCCACACAAAGAGGCATAAAAACAATATAGCAGAGGGAAAGAAGGGAGGGAGATGAGTATTATATGAGCTTTTCCCTCATTGGTTCTGGTGCAAGGAGGGAATAACACAGCCAGTTAAGCATAGGAATCTATTGAGAAGTGACACAACATGTATCATAATTCAGGGATAGAGGGGTGGAGAGGAGCTTTGAATGAGATTTGTTCCTGTCCATCTTGGTGTGAAGAAGAAATAACATAGTACATTAAGTATAAAAATATCCTACAGGCAGTAGGAGAGGGGAAGGGCTAAGAA
>NW_027185698.1:28299706-28392471 GCF_028583685.1 Petaurus breviceps papuanus | reverse complement strand
GGGGGGGCTGATAAGAAGGGAATACTGAGGGAGGTGGTGGTCAAAAGGAAAACTCATAAGGAGGGTAAGGTAGAAGGGGAGAAAAATATAAGCATAAACAGGAGAGGGAATAGGATAGAGGGAAAAAGACAGATAGTAATCATAACTGTGAATGTGAATGGGATGAACTCTCCCATAAAATGGAGGTGGATAGCAGAATGGATTAAAAATCATAATCCTACAATATGCTGTTTACAAGAAACACATCTGAAAGAGGCATACACACAGGGTAAAGGTAAAAGACTGGAGTAAAATATATCATGCCTCATCTAAAGTGAAAAAAGACAGCAGGCATAGCAATCCTTATCTCAGATAAAGCAAAAGCAAAAATTCATCTATTTAAAAGAGATAAGGAAGGAAACTATATCCTGCTAAAAGGCATCACCAAGAATGAAGCAATATCATTACTTAACATATATTCAACAAGTGGTATAGCATCCAGATTCCTAGAGGGGAAGGTAAGAGAATTAGAGGAAGAAATAGATAGCAAAACTATACTAGTGTGGGACCTTAATCTCCCCCTCTCTGAACTTGATAAATTCAACCTCAAAATAAACAAGAAAATAGTTAAGGAGGTGAATAGAATCTTAGAGAGGGTAAGTATGATAGATCTCTGGGGAAAACTGAATGGGGATAAAAAGGAATATACCTTCTCAGCGGTACATGGTACATACACAAAAATAGACCACATACTAGGACATTAAAAACCTCACAATTCATTGAGAAAGACAGAAATATTAAATGCATCATTATCAGATCATGATGCAATAAATATCATATGCCATAAAGGGCCATGGAAAGACAGACTAAACACTAATTGGAAACTAAACAATTTAATGCTAAAGAATGAGTGGGTCAAACAAGACATCATAGAAACAATCAGTAACTTCATTCAAGAGAATGACAATAATGAGACAACATACCAAAATTTGTGGGATGCAGCAAAGGCAGTTCTTAGGGGAAGTTTTATATCTCTGAGTGCATATGTGAATAAATTAGAGAAAAGAGAGGTCAATGAATTGGGCATGCAATTGAAAAAAGCTAGAAAAAGAACAAATTGAAAATCTTCAATTAAATACTAAATTAGAAATAATTTAAACCAAAGGAGAGATCAATAAAATTGAAATTAAGAAAACTATTGAATTAATAAATAAAACTAAGAGCTGGTTTTATGAAAAAATCAATAAAATTGATAGACCCTTAGCCAATATGATAAAAAAAAAAAAAAGAAAGAAGAAGGGTGGCTAGGTGGCACAGTGAGTAAAAAGCCGGCCCTGGAGTCAGGAGGATTTGAGTTTGCTTTCGGGCTCAGATACTTAACACCCACCCACACACACACACACACACACACACACACAACACAAAACAAAAAAACAACTAGCTGTGTAACCTCGGGCAAGTTACTTTACTCCAACTGCCCTCCAAAAGGCAAAAAAAAAAAAAAAAGCAAAAAAAATTATGAGTATCAAAAAAGAAAAGGGTGAAAAAAACTCAAATGAAGAGGAAATTAAAAAAAAAAATAAGAAATATTTTGCCAAATTATATGCACATAAATTTGACAATCAGTGAAATGGATGAATGTTTACAAAAATATAAGCTGCCCAGATTAACTGAAGAGGAAGTAAATTACTTAAATAACCCCATCTCAGAAAAATAAATTGAACAAACCATCAGTGAACTCCCTAGTAAAAATCTCGAGGACCAGATGGATTTACTAGTGAATTCTATCAAACATTTAAAGAACAATTGATTCCAATACTCTACAAACTATTTGGGAAAATTAGTGGAGTCCTACCAAATTCTTTTTATGACACAAACATGGTACTGATCCCTAAATCATCAGGAAGAGATAAAATGGAAAAAGAACCTGAACAATGTCTAATGTGAAAGTATCTGCAGATCTGATTGTGTGCTGCCATGGGGGGAGGGGGGAGGGGAGGCAAGGGGAGAAAATGTGAAACTCAAAGAACTGGGGAACTGAATCTTGTAAACTCAAAGTAAAGGAATGAATTAATAAAGAAAAAAAAAAGAAAATTTGGCATTCAAAGAGAAGACTCAAGAGAAACATTAAAAGGTAAATATGAAAGAGAAATTATGAGAGACTCAATGAGTTTAAACCGTTTACATTCCTATGTAGGAAGATAATAAAAGTACCCTAAGAATTTTATCATTATTAGGGTCATTAGAAGGAATCTGCAGAGATACAGAGCATATGTTTGAGTTGATTATGTTGACATGATGTCACAAAAAATGAAGGGGTAAGAAGAGATGCACTGGGAGAGGTGGGAAGGGAAAGATAAAATGGGGTAAATTATCTCACATAAAAGGTGTTCAAGAAAGCTTTCATGTCATGTGGACAAGAAAATATCAGGGAGCAATGCTTGAACCTCATTGGAATTGGTTTAGAGAATAGACATATATACCCACATACATGCACACATACATATATACACACATACCCACACTCACACACACACTTTAGGTATAGAAATCTGTCTTACCCAGCAGGAAAATATGAGGGGAAGGGGATAAAAGAAAGCTGGTGGATGATAAAAAGGGAAGAAAGATTAAGGTAGTCAGTGATCAGAAGCAAAACAGACGTTTGAGGAGGGTAAGGATAAAAAGAGAGATTAAAGATAAACTGAAGAAAACTGGATGGGGGGAAACAGAGAGTTAGTAATCACAACTGTGAATGGGATGGGCTCACCCATAAAACAGAAGCAGATAGAATGGATTAGAAACAGGAATCCAACAATATGTTGTTTACAAGAGACACATTTGAAATAGAAAGACACACAGAGTTAAAATAAGGAAATGGAACAGAATCTATTATGCTTTAGCTAAAGGGGGAAAAAAAATCAGGGGGTAGCAATTATATCAGACAAAGCAAAAGCAAAAATATACCCAGCTAAAAGAGATTATCAGGGAAACTTAATTTTGATAAAAGGTACCATAGACAATAAAGGAACATAAAACATTTTTATAGGAAGTTTCTATGATAAAAAACTCTTTTCTCAAATATATAGGGAACTGAGTCAAATTTATAAAAAAAAAAACAATTCTGACACATTGTCAAGAGATGTGAACAGGCAGTTTTCAGAAGACATAAAAGCTATCTTGTAGTCATAGGAAAAAATGTTATAAATTACTATTGATTTGAGTAATGTAAATTGAAACAACTTTCATGCACCACATCACCCCTATCAAAAATGACAAATGCTGGAAGGGATGAGGGAATTTATAAGTACACTAATAAACTGTTGGTGAAGTTGTGAAATGGTCCAACCATTCTAGAGAACAATTTCCAAATATGCCCAAAGGCTACAGAATTCTGTATACCCGTTGACCCAGCAATTAGGTCTGCACCCAAAGAGATCAAAGAAAAAGGGGGGAAAATCTCTATGTATAATATTTGTAGAAACTCTTTATGGTGGCAAAGAACTGGAAAATGAGGAGATGCCCATCATTTGGGAAGGACTGCTACAGAGTGAAGTGAGTGGAACCAGGAGGTCATGGTACATATTAAGAGCAATATTATAATGATGATCAATCATGAAATACTTAGTTACTCTGATAAATATAATGATCCAGAGAATTCCAGAGAACTCAGGATGAAAAATTCTATTCACTTCTAGAGAAAGAAGTGAATTTTGAGTACAAATTGAAGTATCCTTTTCTCACTTTATTTTTCTTGTTTGTGTGTGACATGACTAATATGGAAATATATTTTGCATGATTTCACATATATAATTGACATATTGCTTGCCTTCTCAATGGGGGAGGGTATGGAGGGAAGGAGGAAAAGAATTTGCAGCTAAAAATTTAAAAAAATTAAAACAATTTTTTTAAAAAAGGAAGAAGGCAAGAAAATTATACTAGAGACACAAGTGGAGGAAATTTAAGACTAATTCTCATAACTTTAAATGTAAATGAAGTGAAACAATCCAATGAAGTTAAAGATTGGTACTATGGAAAAGAAAAAAAATAATCTTACCCTCTTGTCACAAGGATTACATCTAAAAAGCAGGCACAATGATTCAAAATGATAGTAACATAGTTTACTATGTCTCATGGAAATATCCCAAAGCAGGAGTTGCAACCATACTACCAGATAAAACAAAAATTAAAAATAACAATGCAAAGATAGACATAAAATTACATAACTCTTACAGGAACAATAGAACAAAACCCAAAATACCCACTCTCAATATTAAACTTCTTTGCACTAAGAATCACACCATCTAAATTTATAAAGGGAAAAATAACAGAATTCCAAAAATACACAGAATCAAATATGATAATTTTTAAAAATTTTTTTTATTAATTTGTTTGTTTCCTTTTAGTTTACAGGATTCAATTCCACAATTCCTTGAATTTCACATTTTATCCCCCTCCCTCCCCTTTCCCCCCATGGCAGCTTATAGTCAAGTATAAGATCTGTAAATACTTTCACATTATACATTAGTCAGGTTATAAGGACGGATTGTACCAGCTGGAATGAAAAATGGTAAAGAGGACATAAAACCAAATAACAGAATGAAAAAGATCAGGTATTTTGCTTCCACCTGGATATAAACTTAGTTCTTTCTAGTTCTTTCTCTGGATGCACACATTTCCATCATGAGTCTTTTGGGACTGACATATCACTGCATTGCTGAGAAGAGTCCAGTCTATCAAAGTTGGTCATCACATAAACGTTGTGTCTGTAATTGTGTACAAACTTCTCCTAGTTCTACTCTTTTCACTCAGCATCAGTTCTTTTAAACCTCTCCAGGTAAATATGAAGACTGCCTGCTCCTCGTTTCTTATAGCACAATAGTATTCCATAACATGCATATACCACAACTTTTTCAGCCATTCCCGAATTGATGGGCACCCCCTTAATTTCCAATTCTTTGCCACCACAAAAAGAGCTGCTATAAACATTTTTGTACATATGGGTCTTTCTCCCATTTCTATGATCTCTTTGGGATATAACCCTAGGAGTGGTATTTCTAGATCAAAGGGTATGAAAGTATTTATAGCCCTTTCGGCATAATTCCAGATTGCTCTCCAGAAAGGCTGGATTAGTTCACAACTCCACCAACAATGCATTAGTGTTCCAATTTGCCCACATTCTCTCCAGCATTTGTCATTTTCCTGTTCTGTCATCTTAGCCAATCTGACTGGTTAGATGTGGTACCTCAGAGTTGTTTTGATTTGCATTTCTCTAATCAATAGTGAATTAGAGAATTTCTTCATGTGCTTATAGATAGCTTTAATTTCTTTCTCTGAAAACTACCTGTTCATATCCTTTGACCATTTATCAATTGGGGAATGACTTGTATTCTTATAAATTTGACTCAATTCTCTGTATATTTTAGAAATGAGTCCTTTGTCAGAGACATAGGTTGTAAAGATTCTTTCCCAATTTCCCACCTCCCTCTTAATCTTGGTTACATTGGCTTTGTTTGTACAGAAACTTTTCAATTTCATGTAGTCAAAATTATCCATTTTACATTTTAAAATGTTCTCTAATTCTTGTTTAGTCATAAAGTCTTTCCCTCTCCACAAGTCTGATAGGTAAACTATTCCTTGTTTTAGGAGACTGCTTACAGTATCAACCTTTATACCTAGATCATACACCCATTCAGACTTGATTTTGGTATATGGTGTTAGATAATGGTCTATGCCCAGTTTCTGCCATACTCTATTCCAGTTTTCCCAGCAGTTTTTGTCAAATAGTGAGTTCTTATCCCAAAAACCAGGGTCTGGAGGTTTATCAAACAATACATTACTATAATCAATGACTTCTGAATCTTGTGTGCCTAATCTATTCCATTGATCCACTCCTCTATTCCTCAGCCAGTACCAAGTAGTTTTGATGACTGCTGCTTTATAGTACAGATTGAAATCTGGTAAAGCTAGTCCACCTTCCCTAGCATTTCTTTTCATTAATTCCCTTGATATTCTGGACCGTTTATTCTTCCAAATGAATTTTGTTACTATTTTTTCTAGCTCTATAAAGTAGTTTTTAGGTAAATTAATCGGTATGGCACTAAATATATAATTTAATTTAGGTAAAATTGTCATTTTTATTATATTAGCTCAACCCAGCCACAAGCAATTGATATTTTTCCAATTAGTTAGATCTGATTTTATTTGTGTGAAAAGTGTTTTGTAGTTATGATCATACAGGTCCTGGGTTTGTTTTGGCAGGTAGATTCCCAAATATTTTATAATGTCTAAAATAACTTTAAATAGGATTTCTCTTTCTATTTCTTGCTGTTGAATTTCATTGGAAATATATAGGAATGCTGAGGATTTATATGGGTTTATTTTATATACTGAAACTTTGCCAAATTTATTTATTGTCTCAAGTAGTTTTTTACTTGATTCTCTAGGATTCTCTAAGTATATCATGATATCATCTGCAAAGAGTTATATCTTGGTCTCTTCTTTGCCTAACTTGATTCCTTTGATTTCTTTTTCTTCTCTAATTGCTACTGCTAACATTTCTAGTACCAGATTGAATAAGAGGGGTGATAGTGGAGACCCTTGTATCACCCCTGATCTTATGGTAAATGCTTCTAGCTTCTCCCCATTACATATAATACTTGCTGATGGCTTTAAATAGATGCTACCTATTATTTTAATGAAGGCTCCATTTATTCCTATACTTTCTAATGTTTTTAATAGGAATGTATGTTGTATTTTGTCAAAAGCCTTTTCTGCATCTATTGAGATGATCATGTGGTTTCTGCTAGTTGTATTGTTGATATGATCAATTATACTGATGGTTTTCCTAATATTAACCCATCCTTGAATTCCTGGAATAAATCCTACCTGATCAAAGTGTATTATTCTTGAGATAAGTTGCTGTAGTCTTTTTGCTAATATTTTATTTAGAATTTTTGCATCTATATTCATGAGGGAGATTGGTCTATAATTTTCTTTCTCTGTTTTATCTCTTCCTGATTTAGGTATCAGTACCATATTTGTGTCATAAAAAGAATTGGGTAGGACTCCTTCTTTACTAATTTTCCCAAATAGTTTGTAGAGTATTGGAATCAATTGTTCTTTAAATGTTTGATAGAATTCACTTTCCCATCTGGCCCTGGAGATTTTTTCCTAGGGATCTGACTGATGGCTTGTTCAGTTTCTTTTTCTGAGATGGGATTATTTAAGTAATTTACTTCCTCTTCAGTTAATCTGGGCAACTTGTATGTTTGTAAATATTCATCCATTTCCCTAAGATTGTCAAATTTATGTGCATACAATTGGGAAAAATAATTCCTAATTATTGTTTTGATTTCCTCTTCATTGGAGGTAGATTCACCCTTTTCATTTTTGATACTCATAATTTGGTTTTCTTCTTTCTTTTTTTTATCTTATTGTTTAAGGGTTTATAAATTTTTTGGTTTTTTTTTCATAAAAGAAGCTCTTGGTTTTATTTATTAATTCAATAGTTTTCTTAATTTCAATTTTATTAATCTCTCCTTTTGTCTTCAATATTTCTAATTTAGTATTTAATTGGGTATTTTGAATTTGTTCTTTTTCTATGTTTTTTAATTGCATGCCCAATTTGTTGAGCTCCCTTTTCTCTAATTTAATCATGTATGCACTCAGGGATATAAAACTTCCCCTAAGAACTGCCTTTAATGCATCCCACGGATTTTGGTATGTTGTCTCATTATTATCATTCTCTTGAATGAAATTACTGATTGTTTCTATAATTTCTTGTTTGACCCACTCATTATTTAGGGTTAAATTGTATAATTTCCAATTAGTTTTTAGTCTGTCTTTCCCTGGCCCTTTATTGCATATAATTTTTATTGCATCATGATCTGAGAAGGATGCATTTAATGTTTCTGCCTTACTGCATAGAATTGTGAGGTTTTTATGCCCTAGAACATGGTCAATTTTTGAGTATGTGCCATGAACCGCCGAGAAGAAAGTATATTCCTTTTTATCCACATTCAGTTTTCTCCAGAGATCTATCATACCTATCCTCTCTAAAATCCTGTTCACCTCCTTAACTTCTTTCTTGTTTATTTTGAGGTTGGATTTATCAAGTTCAGAGAGGGGGAGATTAAGGTCTCCCACTAGTATAGTTTTGCTATCTATTTCTTCCTCTAATTCCTTTGCCTTCTCCTCAATGAATTTGGATGCTACACCACTTGGTGCATATATGTTAAGTAGTGATATTGCTTCATTCTCCATGGTGCCTTTTAACAGGATATAGTTTCCTTCCTTATCTCTTTTAATTAGGTCAATCTTTGCTTTTACTTTATCTGAGATAAGGATTGCTACCCCTGCTTTTTTTACTTTAGCTGAGGCATGATATATTTTATTCCAACCTTTTACCTTTACCTTGTGTGTATCCCTCTGTTTTAGATGTGTTTCTTGTAAACAACATATTGTAAGATTATGATTTCTAATCCATTCTGCTATCTGTCTGTGTTTTATGGGAGAGTTCATTCCATTCACATTTACAGTGATGATTTTTATCTGTTTCTTTCCCCCCATCCTATTCCTGCCCCTGTTAATGTTCATATTTTCTCTCCCTTCACCCCCTTAATAGTTTTCCTTTTGATCACCACCTCCCTCAGTGTTCCCTTTTCAGCCCCCCTCCCTTTTCCTCCCCTTTCCCCTTACTACTTCCTTCCCTACAAACCGCTATCACCCCCCTTTTGTAACCCTTTCCCTCTCCTACTGCCTGTAGGATATTGTTATACTTAATGAAGTATGCTATTTCTTCTTTGCATCAAGACTGACAGGAACAAATATCATGCAAAGCTCCTCTCCCTCCCTTCTTTCCCTCTAAAACGATTTTTTGCATTTCTTCTCCATAGAGTCCTATGCTTAACTGGTTGTTATTCCCTCCTTGTACCAGAACCAATGAGGGAAAAGCTCATATGCTTCCCAACTCCTTCCCTTTTTTTCCTCTGCTATACAGTTTTTATGCCTCTATGAGTGACATAATTTACCCTTTTCCACTTCAACCATTCCCTTTCTTCCATTGCAGTCCCTTTGTAGCCCTTAACAAGATTTTATTTAAATCATCATTTTTTGTATTTTATAGTTATACCCTCTAGTTGTCTATAACCAGTTTGCTCTTATCAAATAGCAGGGTGTGTGTGTGTGTGTATTTTCCTTGTTTACCTTTCTAAGTCACTGTTGCCTCTCATAATTGGAGGTTGAATTTTCCATTGAGTTCTGGCTTTTTTATCAAGAAGGTCTGGAACTCTGTTATATCATTGAATGACCATCTCTTTGCCTGGAAGAATATGCTCAGTCTCGCTGGGTATGTGATCCTTGGTTTTAACCCAAGCTCTTTTGCCTTCCGGAAAATTGTATTCCACTGCCTCCGATCTTTCAGTGTAGAGGCTGCCAAATCCTGTGCAATCCTCACTGTGGACCCTCTATATTTGAATTGTTTCTTTCTGGCCACTTGAAGCATTTTCTCTTTTATCTGATAGTTCTGGAGTTTGGCCACAACATTTCGAGGACTTTTCAGTTTGGGATCTCTTACAGCAGGTGTCCGCTGGATTCTCTCGATTTCTATTTTGCCCTCAGGTTCTAGTATCTCAGGGCAGTTTTCCTTAATGAGCTCTTGGAGAATATTGTCCAGGCTCATTTTTTCATCATAATTTTCTGGTAGGCCTGTAATTCTCAGATTATCTCTCCTGGATCTGTTTTCTAGGTCAGTTATTTTTTCTTTGAGGTATTTTACCTCTTTTTCTAATTTTTCATTCTTGTTGTTTTGCTTGGCTAATTCTTGGTTCCTCATAGAGTTATTTGTTTCCATTTGTTTAATTCTGGTTTTTAGCAAATCATTTTCCTTGGTTAATTTTTGAAGCTCCTTTTCCGTATCATACACTTTTCTTCTTAGAGAGATGTTTTCCTCATTATAATGTTTTTCTAATTCTGCTATTTTTGTTTTGAGAGAATTATTCATTTTGTCTTCTATCTCTCTCATTTTGTTTTCAAAGTTCCTTTTGATCTCATCTAGGAGAGCCTCCTGTGCTTGGGACCCATTCCCTGTTGAAGTTTCAGCTTTGGGTGTGGAGTCCACATTCTCTCCCTCTGAGGTTGGTTCCTCCCTCTGAGGATAGTAGGACTCCAGAGTCTTTGTCTTTGTAGTCTACTTTCTACCCATTTTGAGGCAGGGTCCTAGCCACTCCCTTCCTCTAGGATTCCAAGCCTTTACTGTAGAGGGTTTTGCCCTGGGGCAAGAGTTACTATGTTTTCGGGGGGGGGGGGGTGTTTGGAGCAAGTGAGGTTCACTCTGTCATCCTAGTCTTTGGAGGTCCTGAAAGGGGCTTAAAAAAAAAAATTCTGGGCTATGAAGTGGTAGCCCCAGGAGTGTTTTCTGTCCAGGACAGGGGCCCCTGTATTTGCTTCTTACCTTGCTCTTTCCAGTCCCAGCCCTTTGGTGATAGGCCTGGTAGTGGACCTTGTGGTTGGTGGGAAGACTTACCCTCCGAGTTGATGAGGCCGCTTCCCGGACTTCCGGGCCTGCCTCTCAAATATGATAATTATAGGAGACTTTACTGTTCCCTTTAGAGTTGTACAGATTCAGGAGATAAATAAGTAGGAAAAATATAAAATTGAAAAAAATATAAGATATTAGAAGTAAAAGATTTTTGGAACCTTCTGAATGGGATGAGTAGAGAATCTATTTGTCACCATTACATGGCACTTTCACAAAAATTGACCTTCCCTTAGGGCACAGAGAAATACAGAATACTGAACACATCCCTTACAAACTAAACATAATGAAATAATTCAAGAGTACAAATAATTAGACATAGAACTAAAGGGAGACTTGATATGATCTAAATGAATAGGTGAAGAACAATCATATAAATAACTGAAAAACAAATTTCATGATAAAATATTATGTCAAAATTTCTGGGATGCAGCTAAAGCAATATTCAAAATAAAATGGATATCTTAAAATGTTAACAAATGGGGGAAACAGGGTTAATGAGCTGAATATGCAATTTTTTCAAAATTGGAAAATTTTCAAAATTTCAAAAAAATCAGAGGCACAGAAGAGATTTTGTCAATCAACAGAGAAATAATTAAATTGGAAAAAGAAAAGTCTAATACAAAATTAAAAGACATTTATTTCTTTGCAAAGGTTAATAAAAACTTATCATCCCTTGTTCAAGCCAGAGAAAAGAAGAAAGTGTAAAACAAAATAAGAAACGAACAAATTGAAATCATAGCAAACCCAGAAGAAAAAAAGATCTATCATACCTTACTACCTATAGTTATATGTAAAATGAAAAATCCAAAGTAATAGAGCTTTAGTTACAAAAATGCTAAATATACAAGCTATGAGAATACTGAATAGAGATGGCTATAAGGGAACTATTATGGGTGATGGTGAAGGGGGAGACTTCTAGTCTATCTATCTGAATTTATAATTTATCTATCAATTTTTTATAGATCAATTAACATTTATACTATAGAAATTATTCCCAAAAATTCATTAAAGAAAATACTTTAACAAATCCCTTTAATGAGATAGTTCTCATACCCAAACTAGAGAAAAATAAAACAAAGAGAAGTATAGAACTATAACATTAATAAATATATTTCAAAATTGAGAAATTAAATCCCAGCAAAAGGATTCCATCAATTTGTTTTTTTTTTTTAAATCTATTGTTTATGATCAACATGGATTCATACCAGGAACAAAAAGATAGTTCAACATTAGGAAAACAAAAACAATTAGTCACAATTTTTAAAAGGCATAAAACATAAGATTATCTCAAAAAGTACAGAAAAAGCAAAATATTCATTTCAGCTAAAAATCTTACTATGTATGAGCATAGAGGACTCCTTTATTAATTTTATAAAAAATATTTAAACCAAATACTATCAAATGCAATGAGATAGTAGTAGAAACTTTGCCAATAAGTACAGAAGTTAGCAAGGATGCTCTCTTCAATTGCTAGCAATAACAATGAAATAAGAGAAAGAAATTAAAGATTTAAGAAGAGGCAAAAAAGGAAACAAAACTATTTCTATTTGCTTATGACATGATATTTTATATCAAAAATCCCAGGGAATCAATGAAGAAATTAAGACAATTAATGACTTCATTAAAGTCCTAGTCTACAAAATATTCCCACAACAATCAACTGAATTTCTACACAGGGTGTCTCAAAAGTTTAGTGAAGTTTTAAGTTTTGATAGATTAAAATTGCATTAAAAATTTTGGCACACTCTGTATATTTATAACAAAATCCAAGGAGCAATAATAGATAGTAAATCCCATTCAAAGTATCTGGAAAATGCACAAAATGTCTGGGAGTCAGCCTACCAAACTACATTTAATTGTTGCATATAAAGTCATTCTTTTTTTTTTTTTTTAAAGCAATCGGGGTTAAGTAACTTGCTCAAGGTTACACGGCCAGTTATTATTTCTGGGTGTGATGCTGAGTATCTGAGCCCGGATTTGATCCAGGTCATCCTGACACTGGAACCGGTGTTCTTACTCGCTGAGCCACCTGGCAGCCCCTAAAGTCATTCTTAAAACAAACAAAAAACAACCTAAATAGTTGGTGTAATATTCTGAGCTTATTGCTGAGCTCAACCAATGTAAGGCAAAGGTGAAAACTACCAATATTGATTTAGAGATTTAATGATATGCCCATTTAACTAACAAAAGGCTTTTGGTGTTAGAAAAAAAAATATTAAATTTTTTTGAAGGAACCAAAGTTATAGAACGTGAAAGAGAAAGAGGAAAAATAAACATATGAGACAAGATTTTTAATTATCTAGTTTGTCCCATTATTTCATCAACCAGAAATAATGGGACTCAAACATTCAATGTTTGATTAACTGGAAAACTTAAGTTATTGAGTAAAGAACTCCTTGTTTGAAAAGAACTACAGAAAAAAAAATGGAAAGCATTCTGGCAGGTAATAGGTTTAGAAAAAACATAACATTTTATTACACAAAAAATTCAAATTGGATTCATCACCTAAATATTAAAGATTATGGTGTAAAAAATTAAGAGAAAAGCATATTATATAGCTTTTCCAGCTAGAAGTGGGGGATGAATTTTTAATAAGGAATGGAAGCAATTACGAAAGAAAAAATTGTCAATTTTGATTATGTGAAATTGGAAATTTTTTTACAGAAACAAAATGCATCTCAAATAAGAAAAGAAGAGGTTAATTTAATATTTGACTTATTAAATACCTCTAATAAGGGAAAACTAACAGAAATATAAAAAATGTTAAAAGTCAATCCCTGAGAGACAAGTGGTCAAAAGAAATGAATAGACAGTTCTCAAAAGAATGGTAATATACCTTTAACAATCATATGAAAGAATGTTTCAAATCACTATCAATAAGAGAAATGTAAATCATAACAATCCTTACTTTTTGCCTTATGCCTAGCAAATTGGAAAGGAAGATAAAATCATAGCAACAGTGTTGGAGGGGTACTGGGTGGCTAGGTGGTGCAGTGAATAGAGCACCGGCCCTGGAGTAGAAGGACCTGAGTTCAAATATGGCCTTGGACACTTAACAAAAAAAACTCGCCATGTGAATTTGGGCAAGTCAACCCCAACTGTCTTCCAAAAACAAAAAAAAAAAACAACAACAATGTTGGAGGGATCATGAAAAGAAATACACACTATTGCACTACTGAGAGCTGTGAATCCCAAAAAATTCTGGAAAGCAGTTTGGAGTTATTAAAATTAATTAATTAAAACCTTTTTACTTCTTAAGCCAAGAATTCTATTTCTAGACATGTGCTCCAAGGAAATCCATGATAAAAATAAAGGCTTCATATATACTTCATATATACATATATACTTCATATATATATATATATATATATATATATATATATATAGCTTTGTTTTGCATGTATATGTGTGTATGTGAGTTAGCAAATAACTGAAAATAAAGTAAATGCTTACCAATTGTAGAATAACTAAACAATGTTTGGCATATGCTATAAGAACTAACAAACATAATAACTACAGAGAAACATAGAAAAATTTATATAGACTGACACAAGGTGAAGAAAGCAGTCAGGAAAATGACTGTAATGCACAATGACTATAATGTAAATGCACAGAATGATAACCATAACACAACAACAAAATGAACATTGTAAAATTATGAAGAACAAGCTTGGCTCTAAAGAAAAGATATCAGAAAATAAAGAAACCTCCTTCCTGTCCTATGCAGAGTTGTCAGGGAGGGGATAATCTAAGTATGTGGACCACTGCATATAATGTCAAGTTTTTTTTTATGTATTGATAAGTTTTGTTGATTTTTTTCTTTTCTTCCCTTTTTTGTTGTTTTCTTTTTAAAATCTTCATTTAAGAGATAGACTGGGGACAGCTAGGTGGTGCAGTGAGTAGAGCACCAGCCCTGAAATCAAGAAACCTAAGTTCAAATCCAGCCTCAGACACTTGACACACTAGCTGTGCAATCTTGGGCAAGTCACTTAACTCCAATTGCCTTGCCTACTGTAAAGCCAAATACAAGCAGCTTTCCAGAGAACTGCTTCTGTGAACAGCTTCAAAATTCTGATTACATAATATAGTGAACTCTCCATTTATTCAGTAACAAACTAAGACAAAACTTTGACAGAAATAAAAGTACAGCATTCACGATGTTATAGTATAACAAGTTAACACTAAAGTGGCCACATGGTTTTCACCAAAGTGGTCACATAATTTTAAACAAAATATATCTTTCAGTAAGTCCTTAACTCAATCATCCTTAAGAAGCAGGCCTCCTTAAAGGACATAAAGTACAAAGGTCAAAGTTCTTCACCCCTAGGTCACAGTAAATCATGATATTCTCAATCAATACACAGTATCCAAGTAAAGTCTTCTTTCATCTTGACTGGAGGCTGGCTCTAAGATTCCATGGTGGCTCTTCCATGGTCCCAGCTCCTGCTTGAATCTATCCAATTGTCACCTGATTTCAAAGGCAGGCAGCCCTCAGCTCATTGTCCAGCTCCTCGTCCAGCCCACCTCAAGTCCTTCACAGTTCCTGTTTCTGCGAAGACAAAGCTTAACGGAGCCACAATAATACTCATGCACATTGCTGGCACCATCATCAATTCACTATCTTCCTGTGAAATCAACACAGACCCACTAAGCTTTGAGAACTCAACACAAATCATCAGTATAGAATTCAACACAGACCCACAAACAAGGTCCAAGAGGTGAACACAAATCATCAATGTAGAAATCAACACAGACCCACAAACAAGGTCTGACAGGTCAACACAAATCATCAGTAAAGTCCCAGGACCTCCAAAACCCTCTTCCAGGACTTCTATAAGCAGACAACCATAAAATTCTCTTTCAGGGCTTCCAGTAAGGTCCCAGGGCTTCTACAGAAAGTATCACAAACAAACATCAACACAAACAGAACAGAAAAACATGGAGTGCTGGGATACCCCAAGTTTTTTCCTTCTTGACTCTGCCACCATCAAAGTTCTCTTCTCAGTTCTCAGTTCTGCTCAGTTCTCAGTTCTCTCTCCAGCCTGGACCTCTCCTTATATATGGTCATTAGCTCCTCCCCTTCCTGTTACACCAACAACAGGAGTTCATAAGTTCTAGGGTTCACAAGTTATGGGCTTCACAAGTTCTGCTTCTTGAAAGACAATACTATCATGGGCAAAAACTGAAACAAGGTGTCAACTAAATAGCTGAAACAAGGTGTTAACTACTTCTTTGCTTGCCATTATACCTTCCCTCTTCAAAAAAGAAAAAAAGAGATAGCCTGATGGAAGTCTAGAGGGAGAAATAAGCAATGTAAATGAAAAAATATTCCAAATCTATTAAAAATTAAAGAAAGTGACTATTGTCAAAATTAGAATGATCAAGCTTGTCCTCACTTGAAGAGCTAAAACCTTCTCCCACTTATAGCAGAAGTCAGAGTGCAAAAGTATATAACATTGCCTATATTGGTTTTTTTTCCTTTCTGTTGTTTGGTTTTGCTGAACTTTCCTTCCCATTTTTTAGACTATGGTTCTCTAAGAAAATGTGGGAGAAGAGATACTGGGGGAAATGCAGATGATATAAAAATGCTATCAATAAATATCTATTTAAAATGTTAAATTGAAGAGGGATAAATCCATCTTGAACTTAGTTTTTTTTTTTTTAAATCAAATTCACCAGCTGTTTTTGTGGGAAAGACATGCTAGTAGACAGTAATTTATGTGAAAAAGACCTAGAGCTTAAATGAACTGGAAGTTTAAAGTAAGTCAACAGTGTGACATGGTCATTTTGTCTACCCTGAGAAAATCTTGCAATTACCTGTGTCGTTTTATCAATGCAGCTGAATTATCTAGTTACGCTGTCTGCAAAGTGACCTGAATGAGCAAATTTTGGTTGAGCTGATGCAATGAAATGGATAATTGCCAGATTTCCTTTTCATTCTATATTATGGAGACAAAGCCTCTTCCCTTTCAATTAAGTAACCACCATTTAAATATACTGAAAGTAGAATGGTTTTCTCCTGCTGCCTTCTGAACTGTTTTTATAACAAATTTTACTTTAACATACTTAACTGAAAGTTGATTGTATGATTAAAAAACAGAAAGTTACTCCTTTAATTATAATGAAATAAATTATTATTCCAATATTTATTTGAAGCTTTAGGTAACAAATGTTTGGTTGCTTTACAGTGGGAGAATTAAGGCTCAAAGAGGTCATACAATTTTCTTAAGGTAACTCTCCTAGTAAGTGGCAAAACCAGAAAACCTCAGTCTACCTACTCCTCACCCAATCCAGACCTTGTACTCAATGTATTTCAATTCCCCAAACACATATAATACCTGCTATGTGTTAGGAAGCCATATCTGTCCTCAAGGGACTTAAGGACTTATGGTTTACTGGTAGGATAGAATGCATACTCCCTAATACACCAGTGCCAATGAAACTGTGGTCTCACTGGTGTGGCTATTTCCTCAAATGATAAAGGATCACAATGCATCTATGTGTGACCATCTCACGCAAGCTTACTCATTTCTTCCCATAAGTTGAGCATAGGGAGGTGTGTTGAACATCCTGTGTCTTTATTTGCTAACTATTGAGATTATGTGAATGTAGCTCAAGCACACAGACTCTCTAGGACTCACCCTTGTCCTGTGACTAGCTCATCTTTTTCCCACTCCCATCATATATTTCACTAATAACATCTCTAATGTTACTTCTGCATTATCTCTTGTTTAGCATGTATTTCAGCTCGCTCACATCCACCATACATCTTTGCATTGCCCTTTCAGTGATTTTCAACTTTACTTTTTGGAGATTAAAGTCATGCAACCATACAAAATCAATAAAAGGATATTGTTGTCAAAAGATGTGCCCTTGTTTCAGAAAAAAAAACTTGACATTAATAAAAATAACTGCAATTTTCCAAAGGTAATTCAACCTGCTCTATTCCTCCTGTGGAAATGAACCCAACTCATCCATTTGCATTGTCTCTCCAAGATAGAGGTACTGACTAATGTGCTCTATAGGCTGTCCATCCAATCCCTTGTCAAAGTATGGGCAAAAATATCAGCCATTTAATTTTTTTTCTGTACAGGTTAGGTCAATCCCTTCAGAGTGATGTAAAGGGTTCTGTCGTGTTCCAGGACTTAATGTAACCAGACAATGTTACCTACAAAAATGAGCACCTAGAAGAGTTCCTCCTTTAAAGGGGATCTTTCTTTGACTTAGACTTTGTACCAGACCTTCTCCATGACAGTGACAAACTCCATGTATTTCCTGGTTCTGTGCTTCACTGAGAGTAAAAATCAAAAGTTTATAGAACAAAGTTACCTCTGTTAGGGATCTTGTATGATTTTTATAAATGTATGAGACCTTTTTTATTTGAGAAGAGCCTTCCTTTTAAAACTACATTATCATCTGGAGAATCAAGTGACTTTTTATGATCAACAAATAAACAGTGGAATGTTTATCTATATTTTTCATTTATTCAGATAATGGCAAAGATGTGGACTATTCCTTGCCAAAGCCTGCCTGTTCCCTTCTAATGTGCTCATTAAGGATTCTCTCTTTCCCGCATCGCATGTGGATAATATTACAAAGCTTTTGTATCAATGAGAAAGTAGGTTTGTGAGTCCATTATTGCTTTTCTTTTTGGTTACCTTTGTTACCTTGGTTAACCTCTTGGTTACCTTGATTATCTTACCTCTTGGTTACTAATAAAGTCTGATATTAATCCTCCCCCCATAATTTGGTATCTTACCTTCTTTTGTATATCTTGAGGATCAATCTGTCAATGTCATCACAAGGTGTCATCTGACCTCTTTTCTTTACAATAGGTCTAACATCTTTGTTTTCTTCATTGCCATGTTAGCTTTCTCAAAAGCACACCAAGGACTATAAAACTAGAGTGCAAACATGGTGGTTCCCTTCTCCTTGAGAGTGATAAGAGTTTGTAATAAAATCCTTGACAGCTTTTTTCTACCTTTCACCTTTTTATAATCCTCTTTCCAGTTTCATCCTTAAGTGTCTTCGGGATGGCTTCACTTAGTTGGATCTCTTTTCAAGTCTTTTTTGAACTTGTTTTCCTCCTTTTATTTCTTTTTTCAGGTGATTCTGCTCATAATTTCCTACTATCTGTGTAAAATTTTACAAATATATTTTTATGTTGTATTTGGCAGTTATTACTCAGCCAGTCAATAACCTTCAGGTTACTATTATGTGCAAAACAGTGTGCTAAGTTTGGGGGGTATAAAGATTAAAGTGAAACATTCCCAGTCCTCAAGTAGCTTACATTCTATTGAGGAGGAAATAATTTACAATAGGAGACAGCCAGCATGGCTGGCTCCCAGAGGAGGGGAAGAATATATAAGAAGAATGGAAAGGTAGGAATGGTCCCGGGTATGAAGAGTTTTGAATTCCAAGCAGAAGAGTTTATATTTGATCCTAGACGTAATTGGGAAGCATTGGAGGTTATTGAGAGAGGAATAACCTACACTTTGGCATCTATGTGCAGAATATATTGGAGTGGAAGGAGATTTGATGAAGAGAAATCTGATGTATCTCTCTATTCTTTTGTCTCCTCATTTGGGCATTTGATTTATATTGGCTAAGTTTTTGCACAGGTTGCTATGATCTGTTCCCAAGTGGCCAGCTTATTGGTGAGGAGGCTGTCTATACTTTGTTAGGCTTGTCCTTAGGAAGGAGATTTAGTCTTTTGCTAAGATAATGCTTCCAACATGGTAGAGTCTTCCAGGTCTTTCACCATACTGGTATAGCCTTTGAGGTATCAAATTTGCCACTGTACCATAATGATATATTAGAACAGAACTTTACATAGAAAATGTACACACACAAGTAAATATATGAGGAGATCAAAGGGGATCTTGACAAGCTTCCCAGAGGAGGCAATACTGAGCTGAGCCTTGAAGGAACCATGATTTCATTGATGTGGGTACTCCCTTCTATGGCACAGTTTTTCAATTTGTCTTCACTTTTCCCTTCAATGTGACTCCTGTCTAAATCTCATGATGCCTCCTTAGTGATTCCACCATGCTGAAGACATCCTTGCCGATGCTTCCATAATTGCAACCCTTGGACTCCCCCCCGCCCCAACCTTGGTCTTCCTACATGACAAGCCCACATTTTTTTCTAATCATCTATGTCCTTAGTGACAGCTTTTATACTTGCTTTCAAGTCATCATTGGTAATATTTTGCTGCCTATTTATATTGACTTCCACATATCCATCTTCCTTTGGCTCACTCAAGTTGAAATGTATAGTGATAATAAATGTATAATCAAGGATTTAAGTTTCAAGATCACTAACACAAGTATACTATTTAGGGGGCAAGCATAGAGAGCAATTTGTGTGAAAAGAAGTTAATATACTAGTGGAATCCAAACTCAATCTGAGTTAACAATGCCACATGATGCTTCCTCCCAATCCTCTCCCCCACATAAGCTGTTGGGGATATATAGCTATAGTGTGAATCCCTGTTCAGGTAAAAGCTATATTAGATTGATTACCTATGAGGGCCCCTGTGGTTCTGGTATGCTATGAATTTGAAAGATGTCATAATTTGTCAATTAGAGTTGCCCCCAAGGTGGCAGGATGACGAGAGGAGGTTTTGAGGTCTATGTTATTCAGGATATACAAAAAGAGGTAAGATAACCCCTTCTCAGAAGTATTATGGATATATTTTATGTATTGTACAGAGAATTTATCTAGATGACTCTTGAAGTTGCTTTTAACTTGGAGGTACTATTCTTTCATGAATGTAAGTTATTATCTTGGATTTTTTAAAAACCAGTTCATGTTCAGCCCAGTTTTCTTTTATAGCTATGTGTGTTGGTTAAAAATGAATTTAGAGTCAGATTGAAGACCTAGAGTCCTTGAAGACTTCTCAATAATCAAAGAAAGATTCTGTTATGCTGCCAGAATGAACTGTTGAAGGTAGGAAATAAACTTAGCAGAATTTGGGGGAAAATTTGAAAATGTGGATTGAAACTTAATTTGGATTCTCTTTATAGTTAAAGAGAATCAGAGGTTTTGATAAGCCCAAATTCCCCCACTCCCCTAACAATCTAATTAATCAAAATTGAACTATAATTTAATGAATATACTTAGACATCCTAGGAAATAATGACCAAAAATCATATTTTGTGCTACAAGAATCATTAATGTAGAATGAATGACATTCAAATTTGCCAAGACCCATGGAGATTCACCATGAATGATAATGTTAACTAGGGTGTAGAGAAGTGATCTCACTAGCCTTATTGACAGAGTCTGAAGAACCCAGGAATCCTGCCCCCAAATCTGAAGCATTTTCCACTACACTACAGTACACTGCCTTGATCAAGTTACTTTCTTTCTCCAGGCCTCACTTGTCTTATTTATTAAATCAGAGTATTGAACTAGATAATCACTAGCAATCTAAATTCCATGAACTAACCCATTTAGGGTTCATCTAGGCCAACTCCTTTATTTAATGAGAGAAAACTGAGAGCCAGAGAAGTCAAGTGATAGGATTCCAACCAAGATACCCTGAATCCAAATCTGTCTGTTGTGTTAGATACTGTACCATATTACTTGACCTGGGATGTCAGCAAACTATATTATAATTATTAATTAAAATATCATGAACTACAAATGTAATTTTTTTTTGATCTGTGACCCCCTATTAAAAATCCCTGAAAGTCTTAGAATTGTACTTTTCACACTTGTTGGAGTTGGAGCCACCCAATTTCCTGGGTTCAGCTCTATGAGATGTGACTTATATCAACCTTCTTCACTTCCCAATTTGGAAAGATTAGGCAGTAGCCATTTGCAAGTTAATTTACTACGATGCAATGGAAATGCTTATATGTCTATGAATTTGTAATTTTGGTGGTATCAGTATAACTTCCATTGGTGCAAGTTACAACCCCCCTGTGCTTTTTCCTTCTGTACAATCCTTTGATATGTTTCTGTATATCCTTCACAGAGGATTTTTATCAGTATGTTTGGGGCTCTTGCTCTGGCTTTTTAAATATGTGAATGCCATTACAACATTCTGAATACTCAATACTTCTTTTCCCATTGAATGGCCAGCTTAGCTCATTTTTTGCTTGTCTGTGACTTTGTTTCTATCAAGAGGTTCAATTCAAGTATTTATTGACCACCTACTATAGCTGGCACAATCAGGCTAATGCAATAACTTGCCAGTAGGTCTTCCTGCCTCAAGTCTCTCCCCCCTATAGTCCATATTACTCAGCTTTCAAAGTAATCTTCCTAAACTGTAGGTTTGACCATGTGACTCCTTCCATCCAGCCAATAAATTCCAATTGTGCTATATACCTTGAGAATGTCATATAAAATCCTGTTTGGCATTCAAATCCTTTCAAAACCTTTCCCTGACCCACATTTCCAGTCTTTTTATGTTTTAATCTTCCCAACCTTTACTCCAACCACATACTCTATGGTTTAACGACAACCTCCTTGCTGTCCCTCATTCAAGACACCCCATCTGCCCATTCCATTTTTTTTATACAGGCTATCCCCAATGCCCTGAATTATTTGCCTCCAAGTCTCCATCAAGTCCCAGATAAAAGCCTATCTTCTATAAGAATCCTTTATTTATCCCCCTTGGTGCTAGTGACTTCTCACCATTGATCATTTCCATTTTACCCTATTATAGGTATCTTATAGATCTACAATCTACAAAATCTACAAATCTACAAAGATCTACAATCTTTGTAAATTGTTATTTGCATGTTGCTTCCCCCATTAGGTTATGAGTTGCTTGAGAACAGAATCTGTCTTTTTTTTTTAATTTCTCCAACCCTTAGCACAATACCTGGCCCATAGTAGGCATTCAAATTTATATTGATTATCTTGGGCTCTGGAAGCTAGGAAAGAGGGCATGCAAAAGAGCCATGTTGTAGAGTTCCTGCCCTGGAGGAGTTTCTACCCTTGGCTGGAATGGGATGGTTGGGATTGGGTTGGAAAGAAGGAAGGGATCTGTCCAAACAGCCATGCTATATTCTTCCTGCCTCCAAGAGCTTTTACTCTTTTATAAGGGAGGAGTGGAAACAAACCTCACAGGAAAAAAATAACTGGAGAATAATCCAAAAGTAGTCAATGATAATGACATAGTAAATGAAATAAAACGAAGGGCCCAATGTGTGGTAGAGACAGTGAGGTGAATGAACAGTGAGCATGGAGGGAGATCAGTACAGGCTGGCATTATCAGGCACCATAATGAAAGTGGAATTGTGAGATGGGCCTTGAGGTGAGGTCTAGACTCAGTTGCAATGACCCAGATGAACAAAAAGAAAGAAAAAATAGGTTTGTACCTCAGGGTTCCGGTTCTTTTGATATTGCCCTTTCCATCAGATCATTTGAAACCCACTGAAATTTCAGGCTGTCTCAATCAAGTGGGAGGTGAGCCTCTCCATGACAGGTGTCCTGCAACATGCTAATTGGAGTATCTATTAAATACGAAATGTTTGACTTTCAGTAATGCTTTTTCCCCCAGCTTCATAAAAAGGATGCCTTTCACCAAATGTCTGACAATGGCAGTCAAGAAATGAGCCCTCTTCCTTTGAGGGAGACTGACTGTAGGGGGAAAGATAATTACTTAGTTCCTTTATCTCTGAATTATTTGTAATGAAATCTGAAATCACACCACAAGGTCTTTCACGAGGATGTCATAAATTAAGATGCATCGATGTATTGGGTGCATCTGTTCGGCTGCACGGCCTTTGTCTTCTGCAAAGAGCACAGCAGTTCCAATACCCAGCAGACAGCATTTACGCAAATGATGCCCTGGTCTATGTCATTAATATTCAGTGATTGTCTGTCATAGACACCTTACTGTACATCTGTTATGCAAATGTATGTTAATGCAGGCTCCGTGACAGCTGCCTCAGTTCCCTCCCTAAAATGATCTTTTTCCATTTTGAAGTTTGCAATCTGTTCCCCAAAATGTTAATCTCACAATTAGCTGAAATTGCTAAACAGAAATTTTACATGTTGGGTCCCAAATAGAAACCCGTGTTTTAAAATAGATGGTGAAGCTTTTTCTCACATCATTTGTTTTAGATGTGAATCAGAAAAGGGTAAACATTGATCTTTGCACAGCCTGTGTTGAGATGAATGGCAACGTTCCCTCCCCAGCAATCAGGTTTACAGGAAATGATGCCATCGCCTTCCCACATGCCCTGCTGCCATTCAAGCGCCTTTGCCCTTCAAGCTGCTGCCACTGGTAGTTTCTTTCCCCCACTGCTGAAAGATTATGAGTTTCTCTTTTTTACCATCTAAAAATGATGATTTCTCAAGCTCTTAGGATATCTGCAAGTGACAAAATTGGAGAATGTATTGAGTAGCAGAGGATGAACCATGGAGGAGAATCTCAGAAGGGCTTACAAGAGCTGCTGCTCCTTTTGCAAGACTATTTAATTGTGTTGAGGAGGGCTATAAAATGCTATAACTCAGTAGGAGGAATATTTAGCTATATAATCTCTTTAACATCATAGATTTTGAATTGTAAGGGACCCTAGAGGACATTTCTCTCGGCCCCTAAATTATATGCACAGAGAAACTCAGACTGAGAAAGTGAATATGATTTAAGAGCTTAGATGCAGAGCAGGAAGAACCTTAGCAATTATCCCACTACAGCCCCTCAGGGTACTGAGTCCCAGAGAGGTTGTCCAAGGTCATACAGGTAGTAAATAGCAAGACTGGAGTTAGAATCCGGGTGCTGTCTTCCCACATCTAACACTCATTCCCCTGCACCACACTTGTCCGGAAGAAGAATGGGAGAGAATTTTAGAGCAGTCTCTGTCCAAACCCTAAACTCCTGAAGCAATTGTAACATTATAGGAATGACAACTTTTTGTCCTTTGAGGCTAGATTCGATTTCAGAAACAGCCACAATGCCTTGCTGCCCCCAATTACTGCAGTTCCATAACTGCTAGGTGATGTCTTGTGGTAGATAGGACAGTAGCTCCTATTAACAGCAGTTGGTAGGCTAGTAAAATGAAGTTGAGTTGTATGTTTCCATTTTCATCTGGGTTACCATAGATACAAACATCCTGATCATTCCACCCCAAAACACTCCAACCCCATTTGGATTTGATTTCCCCCAATACTAATGTGGATTGTATTGTTTAAAAAGTATAAATTACCCAGCTAATTGCATGGGCTTGTTTTTTTTTTTCTTTTTTGCTATAATCAATCAGCTACCTCTGGGACTTTGATTATAGGTACTGACATTTAAAGCCTTTTACAACCTGGCTCCAGCCACCTTTACAGGCTTATTGCACATCACTGCCTTTCATTCTTTATGTGTTTTGGCTGAGCAAGCCTGCCTACTATTGTCAAAATTCAGTATTCATGCCCTCACCTTCATGCCTTTGCACAGGAATGTGAGTGGGATCCATTCCTTTACCTCGGCCTCTTAAAATCCTTAGCTTCCTTCAAGGATCAACTCATTTACCACTTCCTACATGAAGCCTTTCCTGATGCTCTGAATTCTTAGTGTCCTCTCTCCCCTCATTTAGTTCTCTATGTGCTTATCTTTTGAAATGTTGTATTTACCCAATAGAATGTTTTCAGTTTTGTCTTTGGATTTCCAGCATCTAATACAATATGCTATGTTTAACATAAGCAATTATTGCTTAAGATTGGATTGTGTTGTATATAACTACTGTATAAAGAAGGCTAGAAACTTGGAAATATCTATTTTTTAAATTAGTTTTCTTGGTGCCTTTTCTTTTTCACAATAATTCTATATGTCCTCCCTTTTCCCAATTTATCCCTTTCTTCTAACAAAGGAAAACAGTTTAAAAAAATCAACAGTCCCAGTGACCACATCTGAGAGTGCATATAATATTCTGCACCCATAGTACTCTACAACTCTACCAAAGGAAGAAAGATGGAAAACATCTATTATAGAATCACATGATATAGAAGGGAAGGCAGCGTGGCCTCATGAATAGAGCTCCTGCCTTGGAGCCAGGAAAACCTGAGTTCAAATCCTGCCTCGGACATATGCTGTCTGACCATTGGTGAACCATGTGAGTTCTTAATGCCCCCAAACAAGAAACTTTGAAAGATTTAAGAATTCTAACCTATGGCAATGATCAGTCAGGAATCCAGATTCCCCAGGCAGCCATGTGACTACATGCTGGAGCAAACATACTGATCTGCATTGGTAGAGTGAGTCACTGGGAACTCCCTAGATTGGTGACATCTGGTCCCCCCTAAAAGTGTTAAACATATGCTAGATGAACACTAATGTCCTTATAATCACAACATCATAGATTCAGGGCTGGAAGGGATCTGAGAGACCATCTAATTCAACTCTCTTTCTTTATAGATAGGGAAACTAAGACCGAGTAAGGTTAAATGACTTGCCCAAGGTCCTACCTGTATTAGAAAGTGGCACATTCAAACTTTATTCCTTTTGCTCCAAATCCAACCTCCTATTCAGTGCAACATACTGTCTCCAATTTAGATTGTAACATGTCTGACATCATGACTATACATCATTCTCCCATGCAATTAGTACCTGAGCATTTTTCTTAATTCTCCAAGTTTTGCCTGTTTTACCCCTGTCCTCTTGTATCATCTTCACATTCTATTTTGCTCAGAGCTGATGGTCTTTTTTTTCCCCAATCTCTCTATATTCTTCTATGCCTCACCCCTTCTCTTGAGGGAAGACAAAAAATGAATCAGCAAGCATTTAATCTATGACCAGCCATTTATTAAGCATTTATTGTATGCCAGGAATTGTAAAAAATTCGACATCCTCATTCAATCTTTCATCCTTTGATCCATGAGGAACACTTCTGGGTCCTACAATAGGGTAGTGGGTGATAATGAGACCTTTCCAGGACCTGGGATTTTATAAACTCATAGTTGGACTTGCCCAGTCTCTTTATTTTATGGATGAGGGAACTGAGACTCAGAGATGGGAAGTAACTTGTTAAAGCTTGTGTGTCTCTGTGTGTGAGGAGAAGGGAACAAGTATTTATTAAGCCCCTACTATGTTCCAGGAATTATGCTTAGGTACTTACAAATATCTTTTTTGATCCTCAAAACAAGCTTAGTGGGCAGGTGCTAATATTATCCCAATTTTTATAGTTGAGGAAACTGAGGCAGACAGGATCACACAGATAGCAACTGTCTGAGGCTAGATTTTTAACTCAGTGTTCTATCCACTTGGTCATCAGAGAGCAGAGTGGAAATTCAAACCTATTTCTCTTCTGAATGAATTCCTGTGCTCATTCTACTAAATCATAATTTCTAGACTTGAAGACTATACATTAAGTAAGCCCCTGCTTCAGTCATTTTACATTATTTGTCCATGTAGTTCTACAGTGAGTGACCTTATATGCCATAAGTCCTTGCTGGCAGCTGCTACCCCAGCTAAGGGTCCTGGGACTGCTCTAAGGTCCTTCCTCATCTCCCTTACATACTCATCTGGCCTCAAAGGACGAAGTGACTTCATTTTTCAGGGAAATCTATCATGCTTTCTAAGAAATACCCTACATTTATGTCCATCTGCCTAATTGTAGTCTTTTGGTATTCTCCAGCAATCTTTCCTTGACTGAGTGGTTTGAAGCAGCCTCATACAACAGCTTTGTGACTGTGCCAGAGAAGAGGCAGAGCCCTTGAAAGACTCATCTTGGGTCAAAAACTCATAAATCAGAAGGTTTCCAGTTATAAATGCAGAACAATAAGCTTCTTCTAAACACTATGACTTATCCCTGAGCAAAGTGGGTTGAAGGGACAATCCACCTTGAGAGGACTATCTGTTAGAGGCTGTGAGTGACGCTTTGTCTATATAGCATAGTTGTAAGTGTGTGGGGAAAGGGATACAAAATAAGGAGAGCCAGGCATCTGCTGTATGGTCGACATGTCCATTTACCTTCTCTGGAACCAGTCTCAAAGTGAAAATATAGCTGGGATAGGAAGCAAGATTTTAAAGTAAAGAAGAATAACCCCAAATTAGAAGAATCAATGCATCAAGTAGCATTGATCTAGGAGGCACACTCCATTTCCTACCTCTGTCTTGGCACACACTATGTCCCATGATTAGAAAAAGGTCCTTCCTTACTTTTGACCCTTGGTATTCTTAGCTTCTTTTAAGTGCCTTCCCCTATAGGAAATCTATCCTCATTCCCCCAGGCCCTAGTGCTCTGACTACAGAAATTATTTCATATACATTTTGCATATAATGTTTTATGTACATAATTTCCTCCAATAGAATGTAAGCTTCTTGAGGACAAGCAGTGTTTTTTGTGTGTATATATCCAGTGCCTAGCATAGTGACTAAGAAATAGTAGGCACTTAATGCTTTTTAAATTGAATTGGTGCCATGCACATGTTTGCTATCTACCCTCTGTGTTAGTTGCTCCATTAAAGATAGGGACTGGACTGAAGAGTTCCTACATTAAATATATGTATATATTTTAGTATAAAACATTCATTCATTCTTTCATTTAACAAATTTTCCCTTGGTGACTCCTACTAAGCGCAAAGCCTAAAGCTAGGCGTGGAATCTCCTTCCATCAGCAGTGTAGAGCCTGCATGTCTATTTGTAGTCTGGTGGATTCCAAGGTTGCCATGGAAGTTAATGAGGACATTGGCTTCTGTGGGATCTCTCCAACTAAAAAGAATGTGGGAGAAAGCAGAAGGCAGGGTCTGATGGTACATGGCCAGACTTAGAATTTTACATGCACTTAGAGAATAGCAAGTAGGACAAATTAGAATTTTCCACATTTAGTGCAACCCCATGTTGCTAACCCAGTACCGAAGCTTTTCATCTCTGAACCTTAGAGTTTCACTCTGGTTCAACCACCTGGATTTGATTCTCTTCCTAGGGTCAGAAATAGCATCATCTTCACATGTCTCTACTGCCTTGGTCCAATTCATCTCCCTGACTACCAATCTCAGCTGCCACTTGGTTTTCCCTTTGGTCACCACAACTGACTTTCCCTTTCTAATATATGTAGTCTTATCCACCACCCGCTTCTTGCTTGACTTCTAGTTCCATTCACATTCCTAGCCTGTGCTATAACATACTGATTGAAAACTTCCCTCCCTGTATCTCCTACCCACAATACTTTTGGAAGGCTTCAGTCAATACCATGGAATCTGTGAAGCCTTAGTCCCTGGCATGAATGGATCCAATATCATGTCATCAAGAAGAATAACTTGAATAAAGACTGCTCACAGAACTGCATGGATGAATTTGGTGTTATAGACAATTAGAGAATATAGTCTATATCAGGGCTTCTTAAACTTTTTCTATTCCTGGCCCTTTTTTTTGCATTTTGGCACTGTTTGTTGGCATTGTGTGGTCTGAATGCAGACTGTGCATGCTTTGTGTTTATAACCAATGCTGTGGTGAAATTGTGTGATGAAACATGGGCAAGCACTGCCAGAAACACCTTGGATTCATTATGCATTGGATTTTTAATTAAATTTTGGTCATTGCATGCTCAGAAACCTTTTACTCTTGCCAATTTCTCATGACCCCATATGAAGTCACAACCCACAGTTTAAGAAAAGCTGGACTCTATATGATATACTACAAGTAAGATAAAAGAGTCATGGTTAAGTAGTTTGTGTGAAAATGATTGAGTCTGAAGAGGAGTGTCCTAGTGGGCGATAAGATCATATGAGTCAAGGATGTACTATGGCAGCCAAAAGGGTTAGTCTGATTATGGGGTACATTAAGAGGGACATATCTTCCAGGGATGTGTGTATTTGTTATTCTATGTTGGTGGCAGTAGAAAAGGGAGATATGTAATGACAGCTTAAGGAGGGATGGCAGGATCCATTGATAATCTAGCTGAAGTAACCGGTATTGATAAAAACACTGTATAACTGTCATGTCATTTAATTCTTACAATGACACTCCCTCATGAGCCAGGATATGAACAAGCGTTTTAGTAAATTGACCATGCAAACATTATTATTACCATTTTATAGATAATAAAACCAAACTTCAGAAAGATGAAATGATTTGTCCAAAGTCACATGGCTAAGAAATGAAAATGCTTCAGCTGGGACTAAAGTGGGATAAGATATAGAAGCTGATGAATATAAATCATGCTTTTATGATTAGTGCAATTGAGAGATGTAGAGCAAATTACTTTGGCCTCATAGGACAAAATTAGGAGCAACAGGTAGAATATGCAATGGAATGTGGAAAAGTTAGAGATAAGTTCAGGACAACTGCTTTTCTTCAAGACTTATGGGAAAATCTCAGCCTCCCAAAGGAAACTTTGTGAAAAAGTGAAACCTAGCATGGATCAGAGTCATTTGATGAACATGAACCAATGCAAATTATTTTCACTAGCAAGCTAAGCCAAAAAATTTGGTTAAAAAGAAAGTGAAACAACAAAAGAATACACTTAATGGCTAGGTCTTTATGTAGTATAGGCAGAAAGCACTCAGAGACTGGGAGCAGTCAACCAGCATTTTAGTTGCCCATTCTAGGGGGGTGGGATGTGTTATGGAGAAAGCCTTCAGCCATCTAATTGAAAGGCAAGATCTAGGCATTAATCTCCAATTCTGGAAGATATCCTTGCTGTTGCTGCTGACTTTTGGGGGGTCTTCACCTTACCTTCTCAGCTTTCCTAGCCCTGGCTTGATTAGCTGACCAAGCTTATACATGTTTTATCTGCCCAGCATCCAGTTCCACCAGCCTGTCCCTTATTTCACCTGATTTTCATTCTCAGTAATGAGACCCTACCTCCCTTCCTATCTGTGTCTCTTCCTAGTTCCCATGACCTCCTCTCACCCTACTTTTGGTACAGAAGTTCCAGTATGGATTCCTGGTTCATCTCCACACTCACTCACCCAGCCCTTCTCTAATGAACAGCCTCAACACCTTGGTACTAGACCTACCCACTAGTTTCACCCCCACCTATCCATTCATAATACCTACAGGTCTGATCTTGCTGTCTCTACCCTGAGAGTCGACATAGTTCCCAGAACACATTCTAGTTAATCCTAGATAAAGCAAGCAATGTCAGCCTTGCCTGGATAGTTACGCTTCTGTCTGGGCCCAATGGCTTCATGTGGATTTATGGACGTATTGACTCTAGCTCACCTACTTATATGTCATATCTTGCCTAGTCTCTATTTCTCCATCACTTTCTTTTATTCCATATCTTACTTATTCCCTATTGATAGTGTATTACAGGGGAAAGAACATGAACTTACCTGGGTTTAAATCCTCCCTCTTCTACTTGCTACCTATATGACCTAACCTCTATTAGCCTTATTTTTCTCATCTGTAATGTGGGGAGGTAGAGTAGGTGTAGGGAGGGAAGGGTTGTTTAAATTTCCTCTAAGGTCCTTCAACTTGGAAATCTAGAATTTCCAGTTCTCTCTAAGGAACTTAAGGAGTTGAATTTTCAAAGGGTCTTTATTGGTGCTCAAGGGAAAGGTAAAATAAAATAAATTTATGAGGCAGGTGAAACTATAACTAACATATCCCTAATTCATTATATAGTCTGGTACAAAAATTTTTAGCTAACTAGCCCCATTATCTTGTGGCTCTCATGTTTCTCCAGGAAAAATATTGTACAAATCCTGACCCTAGTCTTTGTGCAACCCAATTCCAGATTTTCTTTCAATATACCACAGCTTCATATACCATTCTGACTTTGGCTTCTCCTTGTGTTCACTTTATGGTGATGTGTTATAAAATACTGATGACAACATCTCATATGGGGACCCTTCTCTAAATGGGTATTGTAAGGGATTTGCATTACTAAAGATAATGGTAAGTGTTCAGTAGCTTAGATTAAAAAAAGAAACAAATATATGTCTGCTCTTCAGTTTTACCCAGAATCTAGGATTACCTAGAAAAATGCTTTTGTGCAGTTGTAGAAAGAGATGTTTAGATAGAAGGATGGAATATTGGAAGGATGGGTAGATGCCCTAAAATCTTCAAAACACCTTTTCACATTCTGGTTATAGAAATACATGTGAAAAAAATATCAAGTAAAAATTCTATTACCAAAATTTATATCAAACAAACCTAAAACAAACCCTGCTTATAAAAGCATTAACACTGGCAGCTAGATTTTCCAGACTGAAGGGTAATGTGTACTTTAAATAAAAATTAAGACTTGTGGATGATTATCTAAATCCAACTTATACTCTAGCCTTTTTGAGATTTGTGCCTGCTGCCTATCGCATGTATGGGTTTTAAGATATTATATAGATTAAGAATAGCCCATTATGTGTTTTATTTTTCTGAAAGATAAATATTTTTCTCAAAGCATCCAGATCAAGGACTGTTTTTCCCAGTTCCAATGAACCTTAGTTTCACAAGCTATCAGCTTAGAATTTTGGATGACATAAGTGTACACCTAAAAGAAAACCACATCTGGGCCCACATTGACACAGATAGAATGGAGTTGGAGGGTATGTGGTGCAGCTAGAAGAATGTTACCTCTGGGAGAAAAATTATTTGAGTTAAATCATTATTTGTCAACATCTTGTGCTTCATGCACCAGTTTCTTGGTGATTTTATTCTATGCAGGCTGTTTTCTCATTCTCTCTTTTCTTTTCTCCTGCCCACCAAACTCCCAACAGGTTCTGTACCTGTAGCCTTTGATGCCTCCTTACCCATTCACCTGTAATAGTCTGCTCTTGGCCTTCAAAGTAGTAATCTCTTTGTGTCTCTGCTTATGGTTTGAATCACATTCGTTTCCCTTCCAATGTGTGCCACCCCTCAGGACCTATTAGTTGTCCTGAATTGCAGAACTCTATGACTCCAGGCTCCACAAGCCAAAAAGGCAAATTTTCTTCAAGTAGAAGGCACTATTACCTTGCAAAAAATCAAAGGGGGAGGTAATGGCCCCAGTCTGATAATGTAGAAGAGAGCACAGAGGGTTCATTGAGTCTTGGAAAGAAATAAATTCCAGGTCACATGGGATTTAGCCAGATCTATTCCCATTTGGTGATGTACTCTTTTTTTCCCCCCAACTCTCATCTCTGTCTCACTGGACCTTTCTTGGCCACACTCCAAAGCTCTTGATGTATGATCCCTTCTATGTGTTTTTGTTACTACTATCTTAGTTCTCCCTGGTATGAAATCTTACCCTCTCACATTTCTGCCTCCAAAATTTTTCTCTGGTCTTCAATCAATATAGTTCCAAGTTCCTCTTCCTTATTTTCCTTTGGCACCCCACCTGGCTACCAGAAATCTGAGTTTCTTTGTTTGGATCCCATCCTAAGGGAAAGAAGAAATGCTTCATGAGGCACTTTAGGTGTGGGTCAGCTGGAGAATGACTCTTTCCTTTTCCTCACTGGTATTGTCCCTCATAATAATAACTAAATAATAAGCTAATATGAACTTGGTACTTACTATTTTCCAGGTCTTGTGCTAAGTGCTTTTATAAGTATTATCTCATTGTATCCTCACAACAATCCTATGAGTTAAATGCCATTATTATCTCCACTTTACAGAAGAAAAATGAGGCAAACTGGAGTTAAGTGGCTTTCTCAGGGTCACATAACTAGCAAATGTCTGTTGTTGGATTTGATCTCAGATCTCCCTCACTCCACGCCCAATGTTCTGTTCACTACACCACTTAGCTGTCCCAGTTTTGTTTTCACTGCCTCTGAAACTTCAAACAGATGGATTCAGTGGAATGCCTATTAACCCTTATAGTGCTAACACAATATTCACAGCACTGATGGCAACTATGAATAGGTCTCAACCACAGAATATAACAGACTCTCCATAATTAATACAGAAGCAAAACATTTATTCAGACATCAGAAAACCAAATCCCCAAACCAGAAAGCCAAATCCATCACAGTAGCAAAGAAGTTAATATACCATAACTCCACAGAGAGCTACACCATCCTTTAGCTTTCCCACAAACCAACACTTACAAGCCTGTCTGCTGCCTGTTTTCCTCTCTTTCCCACCATCTAGCTTCTCTGACTTTTAACTTTTTGTGGGTTCTGCTCCACCCTTCAGCAAAGTCCTCCCACCACAGGTTCCATGTGAATATATTCAGCCTATTAGGGGGCATGGAAGATCTTCAAATTCCCTTTACCATTACAGCCCTCCTAGGGAAACACAAACACAAGAGATCTGTATTGACCACAAGCGTGGACAATCTCTCAGGGAACTATAGATACTACCAATATAAAGTCAGGACCCAGGACTCACTGATACCAAGATAAGCCATATTGTCTTAGACACCTTTTCCCACTCATACTCAAACATTGATTAATATGGTCTAAATCAGGGTTTTTTAACCTGGGGTCTTGGAACTTGGTTTCGGATATTTCAATGACTATTTTTATCCAATAGTTTTCCTTTGTAATCCTATGTGTTTAAATCTGTGCATTTAAAAGCATCATTCTGAGGACGGGTTCATAGACTTCAGAAGACTGCCAAAGGGGCCCATGACACACACAAAAAGTTAAGAACCTCTCGTCTAAATTATGTTTGCCTAGTCTGTCTATTACCAGCAATCTTCTGGTTAAAAAAAGCTGATAAAGTGGGTAATTAGCCCATTAAAAACTCAGTGAGTAATCATTTCTATCTTCTATTGTGATTCCCCATCAAGATTCCTTCTTTCTGTGGGCTACTATCAGCACTGTGCTATGTTGGGGCATGATGATCTCACCCTACCTCTAGTTACAGTTCTTAGAGGGGCTCCTCCCACCACCTAGTGGTTTAAGCCAATATCATTCTGTCTCATTATTGAGGCTTTACTTTCTTCCCTAGGTTTATATGGATTAAACTGTGCCCCATGAACCCTCATCATTATTAGACAGCTGTTGACTTGAAGCCTCTGAAATTTTTACAATCTTCCATATAGAGGACATGCATATATTTCAATTTATATATATATATATATATATATATATATATATATATACTCTCTCTCTCTCTCTCTCTCTCTCTCTCTATATATATATATATATATATATATATATATATATATACTCTATATGTATTCTCTGCATTAGAAAGGACCTTAGAGACCATCTAGATCAATCTGTACATACCTGAGAACCTCTTCTAAATATTCTCCCTGAGTTATTGTTCAACATCTGTTCTAAGAGCTCCGTGGAAAAGAGAACTTACCACCATTGAAGGAAACCCTTCAGCATATAGACAGAATTAATTGTAAGAAATTATAGCCTACATTTGCTAAACTTTCATGTAATGTTCTTTGTTCGGTTCTTTTTGACTAAGCAAAACAAGTCTAATCTGTCCTTCACATCACAATCTTTCTAATACCTTAAAGATAGCTCTTGTATCTTTTCATGGTCCAGTGAAAAGAGTACTCATTCTTCAATGAGGCAACCTGGGATTGGGTCCTCACTATTCCATATATTACTTTTGGCATATTGGCTAGCTCACTGAGACTCTGTGGACCTCAATGTCTTTATACATAAATTAAGTGTGTTATAGTAAATGGCGAGGTCTAAATTTAGAATTCCATCATTTTCCTCAACTTTCTTTTGTGTAGGCTAAATATTTCCTATTGTTTTGGCCAACCTTGTATAGTATGGTCTCAAGGTTTTTCCTCTCTCCACTTTGGTCACCTTTTTCTGAAAGTGTTAAAATTTGTCAATGTCCTTCCAAAAAGGCAGTACCCAGAACTTGCAAATGTTTATATATGGTTTGGGGTCATACACTTATATAAAATGGCCACCAATAGTAGGGTCACTTATTTACACTTCCATGTAAATATAACATATGAATATCTCTTCTCTTTCTTTTTTTTTTCTTTAAGCTGTGTTACAGTAGAAAGGACCCTGAATTTGGAGTCAGAAGACTGGATCAAATGGTAGCTTTCACATTACCTAAATGAATTGGAGAAAATGCTTCACTTCTCTCCACCTCTGTTTTCTCATATATAAAATTAGAGGGTTGCCTTGGAACATCTTTAGGGTCCCTGTCATGTCTAAATCCTATTATTTGTTATCTACTTCTTTCCCTTGAATGAAAGAGTAAAGTAAGGACTAAGATCTGTGTTGACCTTGCCCTTGATTCTGGATTCTTTCCCCATATTTCAGTAATTGTCCCCCTGCTCCTAGATCACTTCTGCCATTATGTCTTGCTTCCATCCACAAATGAAGATGAGTCTGGCCTCTGGCTTGGGTGTGGTTCAGCGCTAATGATAGTTCTGCAGGAGCCTGTGGCCAGAAGCCTTGGATGCTCCCCACTGGCAGAAAGAACTAGAGAGCTGGTATTGTGCTGCAACGTGGCACTGACATATGTCTCCAAATACAGTTTTGTACTGGATGCAATATCAGTGTTGATGGCACATGAGCGCAAACTGAGCTTTTCATCTTGATTGAAATGAAGCTTGAGTCCAGAATGAATAAATAGAATAAAATCATATCAGCATTCCAGGTGACAGAATTAGGTCTCTATAATTATGCAAGATGGAAAGACATCACAATCAGTTTAACCAAGCACCACATCCACTGAAAGGCACCATGCTGTGTACCAAGATCAGAAAAATGGAAAACAACACAATTCCTACCCTCACTAAGATTATAATTTACTAGTAGGGTTAGGACCTATTCACAAGTAAGTGTGATACAAGGTAGAGTGTAATGGTGGCAAGTTACATATCCAGACAAAATGCTGTGGGAAGACTGAAGAAGAAATGACTTTTAGATACGAGGAAGAATTACCAACTATTGTGGGACTTGGTGGGATAGAAAGACTTTAATAGACAATACGGTATAGTGGAAAAAATATGAAGTTTTAAGTAAAGAGAGATGTAGGCTCAGCATTTTACTTCTGATCATACTTACACGAATTTCATTTTGATGTTTTTGAGGCCAAGGGCAAGTCTTTTAATTTCTTACAGCCTCAGTTTCCTCATTGGTAAAATAGAGAAAATTTATATAGTGCCTACCTCACAGGGTTCTTGTGAGGATCATATGAGATAAGGTATGTAAAGCACTGTATAAATATTAGCATTATGATTATTATTAATAGGTAGAGATAAGGAGGGAGAGTATTTTTAGGCATAGGAAATTACCTGTGTTATTTGATTAATAACCCATTACATTTCTATAGCCCTTTATAGTTGCTAAGTGCTTTGACATACAGTAGTACTGTCATGAAATTATCATTCAGTTATGTATGACCTCACTCTGCATGTTGATGAGGTGATCTCTTGCTGGAACAGAATAAAGAAGAACTCAAAAAGCCACAATTCATATGTACTAAATAGCACAAATCTAATGCAACAGTTTTATCACAGCTTTTTCTATGCAGGTATGGACTTCTTGGGAAACTGTAGACACATAATGGGAGGGTGAACAAGTTCACCATGTCCTACATAAAGCTTCTCCACTCAGTATTTAATGCACAGTCAGGGTTGAGCAGCTTTGTACTTGCAATGGGAACCCTATGACTCATTCTGTCATTCTTTCTCATATACGCTCATTGAATTCTCTCACTCTGAACTCACTCCCTACTCATACTTTCCTAGCTCCCTTAGGAAACTTTTCTCCACACTCAATCAAATCAGATGGTTTCTCAGTACAAATATTAACTCTCCGCCCTTCTCCTTCCATCACTGCTCTCAGATACTAGCTCAGTACTCAATGACCCATACCAGTCCCATTACCATGCCCCATTATTCTTAGACCAGTGGAATCATGGGTATCTTCCTTGGATGCACAGCTGATTCACCAATCATTTTCAGACCACCTACAATCCAAAGCACCTCATACATGTATTATCTCATTTGATCCTCATAATTTCTCAGTGACATAGGCCAGGCAGTTTCTGTTATCTCTAATTAGGAGTGATAAATTGATGATCAGAGCAATTACATGGCCAGAGCCAGACTTTATAACTCCTTGTATTGGATTCTGACCTTCTTCTACACTGTCTATAGAATAAGGAGGGAGGAGCAGAACAACAATCAAAGCAACATATTGGGGATGCTAAGAAAAGGTATCAGGGTTCATTTCAGGGGTTCTTAAGCTTTTTTGTGTTACAGACTTCAAAGTCTATGGATTCCTCAGAATAACATTTGGAAATATTAATTTTCAATGAGCAGTTATTAAAAATAAAAATAGAATTTCTTTCCCATACAATTTTACAGACCCCTTGAAATCTATCCATGGACCTTTTGGGGGATTTCAAAGGCCCTAGGTTAATAGTTCTTGATGTAGTATAGAGAGTATCGAAAATCTGGTTCAAACAGGGCGACTAGGTGGTGCAGTGAATAGAGCACCGGCCCTGGAATCAGGAGAACCTGAGTTCAAATATGACCTCAGACACTCAATACTTACAAGCCATGTGACCTTGGGCAAGTCACTTAACCCCAATTGCCCTGCCCTCGCCCTTCAAAAATAAAAATCCAGAAGAAACAATACATTAAAAAAAAAAGAATCTGGTTCAAGTCATTTGGGTTGTACAGTGGTTAGAGCTAAGAAACTAAGACCTGAGACTAAACAACCAATCACTTTCCCTATTGTCATGTTTCTTTTTTCATGATGTTTGGCATGGAAAGTTTAATGAAGTCTCGTTTTGGGGAAATTGAACTGAATTAAAAGTGGAAAGTTCAGAGTGTTACTTAATAAGGAAGTAGGTTGGTCAGTGGGGATCTTGCTGGACTTGGAATTCACACCTGGCCTCAGACACTTGTTACACTTGTTAGCCATGTGACCCTGGGCAAGTCACTTCACCTCTGTCCGCCTCAGTTCCCTTGTCTGGGAAATGGGGATAATAATAACATTTTCCTCCCAAGGTCATTGAGAGGACCAGATGAAATAGTAAAGTACTTTGTAAACCTTAGTGCTGTTATTTATGCCCAGTGTTACCACTAACTGGCTAGCTGTGTGACTCTAAGTAATAAATCAGTAAACATTTATTAAAAACCTATTATGTCTGCTTACCTTAACTTCCAGATCATCAGTTTTAATATTTTGCTGTTTGAAAGTGATTTTCTATTAAGACTCATTTTATAGAAAAGGAAACAGAGATCACACCCAATCGATCGTCACTTTCAGGACTGTTTTATCATTGTTGTTTGTCCTTTGTTCTTGAAGAGGATGGTGGCATCAGGAAAGTGATGCCATGACTTGCAAGGTCACCTCAGAGGTGCCTCCTGGCTCTAAGGCTATGATCCCTTGCAAGTGAATTGGATTTAAGGGAGGAAGGGCTGTGCAAAGTCACCAGCCTCACTTTCAAGGAGGTATCATATGATTAGATATTGAAATATATTAATTAGCTCTCCTCCTCTTCCTGAATTCGTTGCCCCTGTGTCTGTTAGGACAATCTTCATGCTTCCCAGTCTGTCACCTACTTTTCTCCTCTCATCAGCCTCCATTTCCAAGTAGACTGAGAGGAAACAGCAAGGTACACATAGTGCCAAGAATATTAATTAATCGTGGTGTTACAGTAAAGGATGTGGGTTCAAGCAGCACCTTTCATATTGAACTTCTGCAATTCCAGCCAAGTCGTTTCATTTTTCGACCTCGGTTTCCTCAGCTGTAAAAATGGGAATAATATAAATTTCACCATATATTTCAGAGTTATAAGATAAGCAGCTTTGCAAATATTAAAGCCCTCTGTCATGGGAAGCTATTTCTGTTATTGTCTGCTCATGCACACACTCTTAAGAGAGCATTTACTCAAGCACGATTCACAACTTTTTGAAGAATGCAGGAAGGAATTAAAAAAGCCTCTTCTGTATCTTAAGGAGAAGACAGATTTCTTTGGCTTTGATGGCCACTTAAAATGGAAATAAAACCCTTATGAGGGAACAAGGAGTACCCTTGAGCATGGAAATACCGCTCAGCATCTCCAGCTCTTACAGTCTGATTAGGGAGCTATGGCATGTACCTAGAAAACAAGCCAAGGCAGCATACTATAATGGAAGAAAGGTTCCAGCGATGTATACTATAGGGGAGATTACTGGGGTGAGGAAAGGCTACATGGAAGAGATGAACCTGAAACTGGGCCCTGAAGTAAAGGAATATCTGGATAGGTGTGGGGTGGGGAAAGAGGAGAATTCCAAGTAGAATAAGGAAGAAACTAGGAAAAGGAAAACTGTCTAAGGCATTTGAACTCAACTCAGTTTAATGATTATTTGTGAAGTGCCTATCATGCTAAATGCTCAGCGGGATGCAATATTTATTTAGATAAAATGGGGTCCCTACCCCCAAGGAGCCTCTGTCAAAATATACAAGTCTTCTACATGATAATTAATGATGAAGAACATGTTAAGGAGGTATAAAATAAAATGCTAGCAATTAATCAAAAGGCACTTATTAGGTTCCTATTTTGTGAGAGACACTAGGAACATAAAAACGTCCCTGTCTTCAAGAAACATATTCTTTCTAGGGAGGGCCCTATGCTATGAATAGACTAAGTCATTAACATCTTGGCAGTGGAAGGACAGGGATCATAGCATTAGAGCTAGAAGGCATCTTTGAGGTTATCTACTCCCTCATTTTTCAGATGAGGAAACTGAGGCTCAGATGGCTGAAGTGATTTGCTCAGGACTACACAGCCAGCTTTCCTTGGTACCAAGCCCAGTGTTCTATACACTAGATCTGCTTCCTGGAAAGGTCTTTAGAGGCCTGGTACAAATTCAATAGGTAAAGGGAGTGGGGAACTTTTTGAGACATCAGGAGTAATGGAAGCAGAGAAGGTACAGGGCCAGACCTCTGGCTACTTGCCAGCTCAAACTTGGTAGGTGGTTTTCTATGTATAGAAACCTCTCTCTAATGGAGGCTGCAGTCCTTTCTGTGGGGAAGCAGGCTTTGATTCTGTCCCTCCATTCTGTAGCTCTCCATGGTGCAAAAACAAACAGAAGTCTAACTATTCAACTTGTTTGTTTTTCAAGCAAGGGGGGAATGACTTGATGTTCAGTGAAATGAATTAAGGGACCAAAACAGAGCTGTGGATAGACATTATTGGAGCTTCAAAGAATCTCAGAGCTAAATTAGCAAAAATTGACTCATTTATTTTATACTTTCCATCATGGCAGTTGGTTTTGAGGAGGAAATGAGTGTAATACGAAAGAGGAGTGCCTAATGTCCAGTTAGAGAAAGGCTTGTTAATGAACTCCTTTGGCTCTCACCTTACTGTGTCTCTGAGTTGGTGTCTAGAATGACTGACCCTTATATAAAATATGCAAAAACATTATTATGATTTTAGTGCTTGTCCCAATCAGGTGGATTCGCCACCCCCCACCCCTGCCACATGTATATAATTTATTTTTAACTTATGGAATAAAACAAGTGTTTCTATATTATAGTATAATAAAAAAAAATGTTGATTGCACACAAAACTGCAAATCTGTTATGTACAACTTGCTATTCCTTTTAAATAGATAATAAAATTATCATGTAAATTTTCCCTTCCCCCCTCCCCTACCTTAGAATTGTGTGTGTGTGTGTGTTTTTTAATTACCTACTAATTCCAATTGCTTTCCTAGTTTCAAAAAATCAAAATAGGCAAATTTTTTCTTTGGTGCTCGTATCCTCCCCTTTTGGTACTTTCTCCCTTCCACACTCCCCTCTCTTCATTATCAGGCACCCAAAGACTTTCCATTCCCTCCCGCCTCCCCATCAGAATCTGTTCTCAAGAGGTCATCTACCAATCTTTTACAACTTAATGTGAATTTAGGACAAATACTTCTCCAGGTTTATTTACATTTTGTTCTTTATTCTTGCTTTTATAATGAAAGACTTTGCACTACTGTTAGAGAGATTCAAATAGAATCTGGGACACTGATCCCTACATGTGATGTTATCTAGGTTTTATTGTATTTTTTATTTAGTTTGTTAAATGTTTCCCAATTGCAGTTTAATCTAGTTTTCCCTCCACTCTGCCCTGGTCACATGTCTGACACCTCTGACCTACACTAATTGCCTCATTTTAGAAATACAAATCCAGGGACCAAGAGAAAGGAAGTCACTTGCCTAAGATCACCTATGATAAGGATGCCTAATCTAGTCTTCATTTGACAATGCCTTGTTCTTTCATGTATTCTAGTCTGGAATCTTCAACCTCTCTCTTTTACACAAGTGGTCCCTCATGTGGGAAATTCATTCTTTCTTCACTTCCCTGATAGAATGCAACTCATATGCAAACAACTACATAACTCTTTTCCTGATGTCCTCTCTGACCATTAGTAATCTATTCCTCTTTAAATTACCTGGTTTATCCTCATCTACATATCTAAGATACATGTGCTCCTGTGAACTACGTTTGTCCGCATTGGTCAGTCATATGCAAAATGGCCCAGACTTGGTTAGAATCTTCATTACATTTATCTCCAGTAATATATAAGCTCCCTGAGAATGGCAACGGCTTCATTTTTGTTTTTATACCTATAGCACCTAGAACAATGCCTGATGCACAGAGGGTTACTTTATATGTGTTTTTGAAACTGAATATTTTTCTGGGCTGTGGGGCACCTCCCTAGTGTTCCTGAACCAAATCTCCTTTGGTGACTCATATTAGAGTGTTGGTTGATGGAATCAGATCTGAGCTCCATCCCTCATCACTCTTATGCCCTTGAAGACATGTTGCTTCTCTCTGAAGAATTTCAACCAGATAATTTCTAAGATTCATTTCCTTGAAAAAGCTTATAATTCAAAGTTCTATGACTTTCTTCTTGTCCATGGGTTTTTACTTTAAGCAATTCAAATGATGTGGTATTATGTGAAAAGAAAGTAATACAATAGCAGTAGTAGAGAAAACAAAAGTCAAAGAAACACCTTATTAATGAAACATTGCTAATACAAAAGAAAGACTAGAAAGTCATAAAGAATGATATGTTCTTTTCCTATGGACTGAATTAACTCTAATGTACAAGTCCTTGGAGAGAGAGAAAAAAAAATCGGTAATTTATGGGAGTGTGATTTCATGAACATAACTTTAAAAACTCTTCTCCCATCTAACTCCATCATTCTTTGCCTTTAGTATATTCAATTATATTCAATTCATTCCCACCAACATTTATTAAACAAGGGCCATATGCCCAGCAGCCTGCTAAGTCCTGGAAATACAAAGATGTAATAGATGCCCTGAATGAGTAACCAATGCTGAAATTTACTATGATGTCATAGGTTGAATGCTAAACTTTGGAGTCATAAAGTCCTGGTTTTGAATTTGTCTTGATATATTTACTATCATTGGCAAGTCTCAGTTTCCTCATGTATAAAATGGAGATAATATTTGCACTACCTACTTCTCAGTGTCATTGTGAGAAAAGATCTTGGCAAACCTTAAAGAGTCATACATACACATATAAAATAGTTACACATACATGTATTATTGTTACGATGATGATGATGATGACATAACATGGAAGAAAGACATGAATACAAAGGAGTTTGTTTCTAAAGTTTGGGTCTGATCTTTTTCCCCTTTCTTGTTCAACAAAATCCAATCATTTCTATTACCCCAAGAATCAAACCCAGACTTTTCAAATGTTATAAGCCTTCATGCACTCTGCTCTCATCAAACTAGTTTTCTTGCTGTTCCCTAGATATATTATTCCATGTCCCATATCTGTGCCTTTGCACTTTCCCTCCTGTCTGGATTACACTACACCCTTATTTCTGCACTATATCTCAAACTAGCTTAGCCCATGTGCTACTTATTACATGAGACTTTTCCTGACTCATTTTTGTACCTCAGGTACTCTAATTCTATGTGTTCCCCAGTCCAGTGTTCTGGGTCCTCTTCTCCCCATACACTCTCCCTCTCACTCATTACTATAGTCAGCCTTTCCTAGTTAGTGTGAGAGTCCCTTGGGGAGCTGGATGACATCTTTTGTTCCAAATCCCTCTCCATGTAATGTATGTGTGACTGCCAACAATTATCTGAGGCTTTAAGCCACTCTCCATCTATACTACCAAACCTGAATGACACCTCCAACACAATCTACCTTTTCTGCAGAAATATAGGAATTCATATTTGCCAAAATGATAGAGCCCCAATTGGCATTTTCCTAAAGAATACCAATATAGATATGATGGGGATAAAAAGAGAAATGGTTTGTTCGGTTAACTGCCTTCACATCCAAGTGCAAAGTGATGAATTCAACTATGAAAAAGAAACTTGAATTTCACAAGAAAAGGTTAAAAATTAGGCAAACATTCAGTAAAAAGAACATAGGACAGATTCCTAGCAAATGATAAATATTTATAGGGCCCTTCTTCTGTGCCTAACGCTGTATGGGTCCAAAAAAGTATAACTTACACTCTTGTACCTCAAGAAGTTTGCTAATTGCAGATATAAGACTTAGGAAACCATAACCAATAATACAAGCAGCATTGATTAAGTAGCAAGTAAAGTGTATAAAAAAATAAGACTAGAGAAATACAAGGAAAGGAGAGAATGTGATCTGGGGGCTCTCAGGGAAAGCATCTAGAAGGAATATCTTGAGCTTGGCCTTGAAGAAAAGGTGAGATTTGGAGAAGCAAGGGAGGCTAGGATGAAGGATCCAAGACCTGTTATTGGATGTGACATCCAATCAAGTTCTTTTCAGACTTTGGTAAATTATTGACTTGAAATGGGAAGTGGGTAAAATTTTAGAAAGATCACTGGTGCCCAGAAAAGGCTGAGAAGGATGATGAGAGAACTGGACACTTTGGCATATGGGGAAGGATTCATTTCTCTTTAAAAAAGAGAAGACTTACAGGGCAGCTAGGTGGTGCAGTGAATAGAGCACTGTCCCTGGAGTCAGAAGGACCTGAGTTCAGATCCGGACTCAGACACTTAACACACATACACAAAAACTAGCTGTGTCACCTTGGGCAACTTACTTAAACCCCAATTGCCCTCCAAAAGGCAAAAAACAAGAAGAGAGAGAGAGACAGAGAGACAGAGAGAGAGAGAGAGAGAGAGAGAGAGAGAGAGAGAGAGAGAGAGACAGAGAGAGAGAGAGAGAGACAGAGAGACAGAGAGACAGAGACAGAGAGAAGACTTTAGGGAAAGGGGGATATGACAGATGATTTCAAGTATGTGTCATACTGGCACGTGGAACAGGGATTGAACCTATTCTGTTTAACCTTAGGTGGTAAAAATAAGAATTAGGAGTGGAATTGTGAACATAGAATATCAGAGCTGGAAAGAACTCAGAGAAGTCAATCAACTTTCCAATGGTCATGTATCCCCTCTGTTCCCCTCCTCTCCCTCTACTCATCACCTCTCTTCTTTTTCCGTCCTTTCTCTACCTCTCTTCTTTCATTCTTTCTTTCCATTTCCCTTTCCCTTTATCTCTTCTCCTCTCCCTTCCATTCTGCACATCTCTGACTTTGGTATTTCATCTTCTGCCTCCATGTTTCTGCAAAAACTTCTTTTTCATCATTATGAAGCACTCTTGTCCTCAACTCTCTCACTCAGAATCCTTCAAGGCTCACTCAAGTGTTATCTATTCCCACAAGTCTTTCCTGATTTGATACTAACAGTGTCACACCCTGCACCCCAGTTATTAATGCTTTCTCTCTTTCTTCAAGTTACCTTGTGGCAACTTCTCTCCTTATTTCATTGACTGGATATTACTAAATTTGAATATTAAATTATTTGAAGGCTAGAATTATTGTTCATTTTCTCTTTGTATCTGTGGCACCAAGTATAGTGCTTTGCACCAATATTTGTTTGGTGAATTGATTGGAACCAAGTCCTATCTGAGATCTGAAAGCTCACTGACTATGATTTGAGTGTCATGGAAACATCGCAGGGGATGTGGCATTTGAGATGTGCTTTCAAACATGACTAGAAATTCAAGAGCCAAAAGGAAAGATGAGTTAGACTTTTCTGGCACAAGGGATCATTGTGAGTCAAGATTTGGAAAACAGAAGGTGCAGGCTATGAATATGCTGGGTGAGGGGAGAGGATGATGACAAGTCAAGTTTGGCCAAAGCTTATAGAAGCTGGATGAGAGAACCTTGAGATTGGGCTAGAAGGGAAGGGTACTGGGGTGTCAATGACCCTGAAGGCCAGGTTAAAGTGGTTAGCTGTAGACAATATGGGGCTACTGAAGGGTTTGAGTAGAGCAGTAATGCCGGCAGGTCTAATTTGTCAGGAACTTGAAGAAAGTCTTGGAGGCTAAGAGACAGTGTAGTCAGGAAGACTTATTAGGAGGAAGAAGAAGGGGCAAGGGGATAAGCATTTATGTAGGGCTTACAATGTAGTAGGCATTGTGCTAAGAACTTTACAAATATATCATTTGATATCCACAACAACACTGCAAGGTAGGTCTTATTATTAAATCTATTTTACATTTGAAGAAACTGAGACAGAGGTTAAATGACTTGTCCAGGGTCACACAGCTTAAAAATGTCTGAGATTGAATTTGAACTCAGGTCTTCCTGACTCTGTGCCTAACACTCTCTTTACTGCATCACCAGCTGGAATTGGGATATTGCAATAATATGTATGGAATCTTTCATTATAGACATGGCAATGAGGAAAGAAGAGTACATAGATGTGAGAGATATTATGGAAGCAAAATAGATTCCATACCACTGTCAAATAGAAACATTTTTGAGATATCAGAATATCAGACATCAGAAGGTCTCCAGTTTCTTCACTATGGGCCTCAATTTTTTCCATGTAAAATACAGTGATTGAACTTCACTAGATAATCTCTAAGGTCACCCCTCTCACCCCTTCCCAAACTCTTTCACTCTCTCTTTGGTAGAAGAGAAAGTATTAGACCTGCAATTTCATTTCTGGAAATCCTGGTGAGGAAATTCCTTGCTCTAAAGTTGTTTGACACCTTCTCTGGACCTTATAGATTAAAGAGTTCACTAGCCCATGTAGATGTTAAGTGACTTGCTGAGGGATGAGGTTGGAAGAGGGAAAACATCCAGAATGAATCACAGGCAGTGGTTGAAGTAAGGTCTGCTCCTAAATTCCCTGCGCCTCACTGACAGAAAGATAAAAAGATGACTGCCCCTCTCCTCAAAAACCTTACATTGTTCTGGAGTCAGTCCATGAGTTCTAAAAATGTTCAGTAACTTCATAAGATCAAGCATCTAGCTGTTTCAAAAATATATAATTCAAACTATTAGACTACACAATTATCATGAGAGAGGGGTGACTCCTCTTATCAAAAGAGTGTTACCCAATCTTATCCTCAAAACTCATTTTATTCTCTTTAAGTGGTATCATTTCTTTTGAAAATCACATTGTCATTACTCTTGTCTCTATCATTCTTTCAGAGACAATGAATATCCTTTTGACTCAGTTTTATTATTATTAATTTTTTTAGAATTGCCATGGGTAGTCAGAATAGGTAACCACCTGCCAGATTATTGGACTAAGATGAAAAACAGTTTTCTATCCCCCGGACGTTCTCCATAATTAACTTAAGATCTTAGAAATTCTATTATTAGAGATGTTTTCCTTTGGCTTCAGTCATTTCTACCTGGGTGGGATAATATTTGAAGACCTCTCTTAGGACTTCCCACTTTTGCTTTCTCCTTCTTCAATCCCTCTTTCTAATTGCCAACAGAATAACCTGCCTTAAACATATATCTTATACATAATCATTTGTTTATTTTTAGTGACTTTCTATTGTTTCCTAAGTAAGGTTAAAGTTCCTGCTAATTCAAGGCTTGCTACAAATTGATGCTATATTTGTTGGTCAGTCCAATTGTTTATGACCTCATCTGGAGTGGTTTGCCATTTCCTTCTTCAGCTCATGTATAAATGAAGAACTGAGACAAAGAGGGTTAAGTGACTTACCCAGGGTCACACAGTAAGTGTTTGAGGCCAGATTTGAACGCAGCAAGATGAGTCTTCCTGACTCCAGGCCAGAACTCTAGCCATTGTGCCTACCAACTTCCTTTGTGCTTACTTTTCCATTTTTATCTTTTGGATATACTCTACACTTCAGTCAAATTAATCTATTATCTGCCCCCCCCAACATATCCTCTCTCTTTTTTTTTTTTTACCTGTATACCTATCCCCATGCTCTTCCCTGTGGCTTATATGCCTTCCCTACCCATTGTATCTTGTAGAATTCCTACCTATTGTTTAAATCCCATCTTGAACATCACTTTTTTGAGGAAGCCATTAGAATGACCTCTGCCTTCAAATCTCATCATAGTAGCTGTTATTAACTCCATTTTAGGGTTGAGAAAACTGAATTAGAGATTAAATGATTTTTCAGTGTAACACAGCTAGGTCTGAGGCTAGATTTTAACTCAATTCTTTCTGAGTTTAACTTTAGTGATTTATCTACTATGTCAAATAACAACTTCAAGAAAAGTTTCATGGGGTGGCTAGGTGGCACAGTGAATAGAGCACTGGAGTCAGGAGGATCTGAGTTCAAATCCAGCCTCAGACACTTAACACTTACCAGCTGTGTGACCTTGGGCAAATCACTTAACCCCAATTGCCTTGCCAACCCCCCTCCATAAAAGAAAAAAAAAGAAAGAAACAAAGAAAGATTTCATGTAATACAATATTTATGTTTCTATTCTTCAATGATCTATGACATTAATGATATGGGAACTTCCTATATGGTACAATCTTTATGAATTCATGTAACTCAAGAACTCCATTGATTTGAGAACAAATCCCAGTCAGAAAGGAAAATTAGATGATTCTCTTTTATGAAGAGATTTGCCAATAATAGCTTGACCCTATGTCCCTATAGTCTGTCCCCACCAATGTAATTATCTATTTGAATGTAAGTTCCTCAAGGGTAGGAAGTATGCCTTTTATACCATGGTACCTTGCATGTAAAAAAACACTAAATATGTGTTAATTGAATTGATCTTTATTGAATTGAGTTAGTGGCATCTCCAAATTTAACTTGTCTGGTCACTGGGTAATGGACAAGCACTATTCTCATAATTGAAGCCTTTTCAGTTTCATGGGATGTGATAGAGCATGATCTCCATAGCCACAGCCTTGAAGGACTAAAATGACATCCTCCCACACTAAAAAGAGCCATCAGAGCAGGATTTTAGTGCTTTGAAGAAGATGAATTTTTAAAAAGTCTATATATGTAGAACATTTTATGGATTATGAAGTATTTTAACATCTACTTTCTCATTTGGCTTTCACAGCAACCTTGGGGATAGTCTGGGAAGATTGTATTATACCCATTTTATGGATGAGGAAATCAAGGCTCAGAAAAAAAAATCAAGTAATTCCCATGGGGTCATAAAGTTAGTAAATAGAAAAATAAGGGTGCAAACACTGCTAGTCCACTTCCCCCTCTCCCACTGTTCCAATAAAGGAGTACCTTTGATGATGATGAAGATAATAATGAGAATAACATATATATACATATATATGTATATATATATATATGTGTACACACACACACCAAAAACAAACAAACCAATAAATAAATAAATAAATAAATAAAAGTAAGGAATAAATAAAAGTGACTAATATAGAAGGAATTAGAATTCTCCTAGCTCTACGGGTTATTATGGCAACCAGTAGAGGTAAGAAAATTTCAATCCCTTCTATATTCCTCATTTTTATTTATTTATTTGTTTGTTTTTGTTAAACTCTACATCTTTCATAGGAATCTTTCCCCTTCATAATTACTCCTCGCAACCCCTCACAATTCCAGTGCCTTCCCTCTTTTGATTATTGCCTATTTATACAGCATATGACTTGTCATATATATTTGTTTGCACTTTGTCTCTTCCATTAGATTGTAAACTCCTTCAGGGTAGGAAGTGTCTTTGCCTCTTTTTGTATCCTCTGGGCTTAGCTCAGTGGCTGGCACAAATGTTTCTTGATAGAGTATTGATTGAAGCAGTACTTCCCCCACAAGGCACTTTTCCCCAAACTCTCTTAAATCACATACATTTAAACACATTATCAACTTCATTTGCATATAAATGGTCAGACTGGAGCCATCTGATATTCCAAAAGGCTTTTGAGCTATTTTAATCAACTTCTAAAATGCTTTTTTGTGAAAGGCTGAAATTTACGTTTTGTCAAAAATAAATCCAGTTAAAATTAGGATGGACTTTGAGGGTTTGTTTGTTTTTGCCTCCAATGGAGTTTCAATTCCAAAGGAAGTTCTAACTCTGGAGAAAAAACAAACACCTTCATTATCAATAGCTCCCAGTCTCTATAAACTCTTCAATCCAACCACTTGGAATAGCTTGGGAGAATAAAAGGCCAGATGAGTCTTCCAATAGAAGAGAAAAGCCCACTCTGTAATCTGTTTGGAAGTGAGGGCCCAGGTGTAGTGGATAGAGAGATAGGTTTGAAACTGATTCAAAAGCGGATCTGTAGCATCACACGGAATTGGTGCACTGTTCCTTTAAACTGTAAGCAGCCTTTTAGAACTTAAAATGGAGTAGGCTGCATGTTGTAGATAGATAAATTCTTTTTGAATTTGGACCAAAAATCCATGAAATATTGTTATTTAGTTGAACCAACTCTGTTGTTCATAATGAAAGCCTTTTGTCCTAAATTCACAGCCGTCAGCTCCAGAAGCCATATTTCAGATTGATAGATGGCATTGGAGGAATCAGACTTTCATTATTTTTACTTTTCTACTCCATCTGCCAAACCACCATTAAATCACAGGTTATAAATGTTGAATAAAGTAAGATGTCTATGAATTAAAATGAATCATTAGTGTTTTTATTCTCTTTTCTCTTCCTAAGCTCCTTATTCCTTAATTCTTTCAGCTTCCATTCTCTCTGGTGAGTCATCTCTTTTGACCTTGTCACAAGTCGACACTTTCATAGAGGTAGACTCAGGAAAGAAAGCACTTTTTTACCTAGAATTCAACAGATGTGGGCCCAGTGTCCATGTGACTTTGGTCAGAAACTCACTTCCTTGGGCTTCAACCGATACAATGAAGGGGTTAGCCCAGATGACTTCTAATGGCTCTTCCAAGTACTAATAATAGCTATAAATTAGATCCTCACAATTCTGTGAAGTAGATACTCTTATTCCCCTTCTTTTACAGATGAGGAAATTGAGGAAGACAGAGGTTAAGTGATTTACCCACTGTCCCACATTTAGTAAGTATTTGAGACTGGGCTTGAGCTCAGATCTTCCTGACTCCAGCTCCGTCCCTCAATCCACTGACCCACCTAGCTATCTCCCTAATTCCTATATATGAATGAGTCATTCTTGTCCTTTTGTGTCATTTTTGTCTCTTTGTCCTTGACCTTGAAGGTGATTTTTTTCCCTATATTTTCATTATTCCATATTTAATTCCTTTCCCATTCACTCCCAGTACATGCTTGCAAATTTTTGCTTGGATTCTCCACTCTCTGCAAATCCCTCTTTATATCAGTTCTTCCCTAGACCATGTTTTCCTTTCTATTATTAGCTTGAAAAGTCTCTTGTTCACTTTCTGTGGCCAATAGAAGTCTTTCATTTCTTCTCTAGCCTCCTTTAGTTTAAGAGAAATTCTTACCTTCTATTAAAAGCCCTTCACAGGTCTCCTTAATATTAGTGCCTTTCCTCTTAAATTATCTTTAATTTACCCTCTTATTTGTGTATAGGTATTTGCATGTTGTCTCACTCCTTAGATTGTTAACTTCTTGAGATCAGGGACTGTTTTTTTTGGGGGGGGGGTCTTTTTGTTTGGTTTTGTTTTTCACTTTTCCTTGTGTCGCTAGTGCACATACTAGGAGATTAATAAATTCTTGTTGACTTGACGAAGTCTTCTGCCCTCACTGTAGAATGAAAACTACTTGAGGGTAGGGATTGTTTATTTTTATCTTTATAGCCCCCAAACCTGGAAAAGCAAAACAAAAACCCCAGCTTCTATATAGCAGATGCTTAATGAATAATTGTTGAATTGAACTGTGTTTGATTTCTTTTGACCCAAGTTCAAGTTTTTAGAGTCATTTCAATTATAGTTCATCTTGTTAGTCTCTGACCAATATTCTAGTCTGCTGAAATCTTTTTGGATTCTGGTTTTGTTAGCTATCACTATGAGCTTAGTGTCACCTGCAAATTTGATAAGAATGCCATCTGTATCTTTTTCTAAGTCATTGAAAAAGATGTCAGGCAGCTCAAACCAAGCAGATTTCTGGGGCATATCACTATAGCCCTCCTTCCAACTTGGTGTCAAATCATTCATGACTACTTTTTGGCTCCAATCATTCAGCTTGGTCTGAATGTCCCTCACTATACTGTTCTAAAATGTATATTTTAGTCTTATCCATGAGAGTCAGCATGAGATAATTTGTAAAAGACTTTGCTTAAATATAATTAAACTATATCTTTATCATTCTCCTGTTCTATCAGTCTAATTACATTGGGAGGAAAATAAATGAAACTAGTCTGGTGTGACTTATTTTTAATGAAGTCAAGGTAGCTCTTTGTGATCATTGCTACCTTTTTTTTTACATGCTCTTTAACCATCCCTTTAATAAAACATTTTGGAATTTCCCCATAAATTGAAGTCAAGCTCATTGGTCTCTAGTTTTCAGAGACCAATTTTTAAAAATCAGGACATTTGTCCTCAAATACAGCCATACCTGTCCTGTTCTCCATGATTTCATGAAGGTCACTAGCAGTGGTAATGGCATATGCTAATACTTTTAGAAGCTGGGGATATTGGTCATCTGAGTGTGATGACATTTATTCATTAGGGTGATATAAACACTTTTAATTATCTCCCTGTTTATCTAGGGGTATCAATTCATTGTATTTTTTAGTTTCAAGTCCAAAGGTATTTTACTTTTCAGAAAAAAAAACATAATTTCAAAAAGAGGGGAGTAGCTTTGTCTTTTTGACTTTGTTATCATGCGTATGGTCACTCCAAAAAGTGATCCTGTCTTCTTTTTCCCCCATGTAGCTAAAACATACAAATAAAAACAGTCCCTTTGTTGTCCTTGGCTTTTCAAGCCTGTTTCAACACATTCTGAGCTTTGATAATCCTGATTCCTAAAACAATTGTTACAGGATTAATACCACAGTTTGGTGTTTATTTGTGTAACCTGACCTTGTTTCCATCTTTTTTTTAAGCAATCAGGGTTAAGTAACTTGCCCAAGGTTACAGGGCCAGTTATTTCTGGGTGTGGTGCTAAGTATCTGAGCCCGGATTTGATCCCCAGGTCATCCCGACACTGGAGCCAGTGCTCTTACTCACTGTGCTACCTGGCCTCCCCTGTTTCCATCTTTTTACATGTCTTAAAAAAATCTGATGTGTTTTGTGTGTCTCCTTTGCATACACATCTGTCTCTTTAGATGGCTCTTTTTCCTCCTCCTTTTCTTTGTGCTTACCTTTTGATCTCTACTATATAATATTATGCCATTGATTTCCTCCCCATGTTTTCTTTGAAATCTTTGAAATCCACTCTCCAATAATCTCAAGGGCAGTCAGTCTATGCTCAGCTTTTGTCTCTTTCTCTGTCATAGCTTCTGAAATACAGTGGTCACTTTTCATCACAATTCCTTTCATTTCCACCCTCAGAACCAGTTCATCCTTGTTGGTGAGAATAACATTCAGAACAGAAATTTCCAAATCCACACCTTACCCTACCCACACTCCACTTCTTTCCCTCCACTTTCTGAAGGATAAAATTATCATTAAAGAACATAAAGGTTCTTGAACCTATGTGTTCCATAGAAACTAAAACAAGGAAGCAAATTTGACCTCATAAATATTCCTAATGCTTTTTGTAATATGATTCAAGAGATGCAAAAAGTAAAGAAAAAAGAATAGAATAATGTTATATATAAATAAAATAAGTTCATATAAGAAAATTCAGGAAATAAAATAGGAAAACACCTTGAATGAAGGTAAGTAGAGGCAGAAACAGAAATGAAATTGCTATTGCAGTGGGCTATTAATCTGGACATAAAGAGGAAATAGATGAGCAACTTGGGAAACTGATCAAAGTCCAATACGGATGTCTTCTATAGTAGTGGTAGAGAACTTCCTTCATTTGAAAATCTGCTGGAGAATCTATAAATAGCAACTGAAATTACAGAACCAAAGGACAAGACAGAATTTCTCATCCCTTTGCTTATCCAATAGGAACCAAGAGATCCATTTCATAATCAGATATGGTCATGTTAAGAATAGGAAGAGAAGTTTTCTTGTGTTTTCTTGTAACACAAGACAATTACATGTTGGCTAAGAGTCAAGCTAAAACTCCAGACCAAAATAAAAGATTTGAACCTGATGTCATAGGTCAGGAGGAACACTTTAAATTTCAATGTTTTACTATCAACTCTGAACTTTTCAGCTCAAGTGGACAAGGAAACTGGAAAGTATTCTTTGGAAGATAATCTTACTTGAAATCAGTGGTTGGACTGGGATACATAATCATAAAATCATGAAACATTAAAGCTGGAAGAGACAAAGAACATCTTGTCATACCCCTTTATTTAACAGCTACAGAAACTGTTTATTCTCATCTGCAAAAAGATGTGGTTGTAGCAGTTGACCTTTAAGGCCCCCTTGGACTCTGAATCTATGATCTAACCTTTTCAGCCATATTATTGTCCATTAGGTACTCTTCCCAGCCCAATAGGAACGCTTGTTGTTCTATGAAGACTTTTGCTTTCCTACCTGTCAGTCTTTGTTCATATTATTTCCTACTCCTAGGATGCCATTCCTTACCCATCTGTCCCTTTCATCTGGAATTGCCTCATTCTTCAGACCCCACCTAAATGTCAACTCTTTCCGGAAGTCTTCCCTGATTCCCTCAAGGGGAAGCTATTTTTTCCCTCATCTAATCTCATAGCAATTTCTCTTCTTCTTCTGCACTTATCATGTAATGGTAGCATGGCCTGTTGGAAACTATGGTATAATGGGCTATTGGATTTGTATTCAAATCCCAGCTGTGTGGCCATGGCTAACCTGCTCAATAGCTCTGAGCCTGTTTCCTCATCTATAATTGAACATAATATTTGTATGACTTACTAAGCCATTCTGCTTTAAAGAAAGTATTTTGTGAACTTTAAAGCATTAGAGAAATGTGAGCTATTTTATATCCTAATTTATGTTATGTTTATATATGTATAATTATTTTCAACCTTAAAGCATTGTAGGGGCAGCTGGGTGGGGCATACAATAGAGTGTGGGGCCTGGAGTCAGGAAGACTCATCTTCCTGAGTTCAATCTGGCCTCAGAAACTTACTGGCTGTGTGACCCTGGGCAAGTCACTTGTTTGCCTCAGTTTCCTCATCTGTAAAATGAGCTGGAGAAGAAAATGGCCCACTCTAGTATCTTTGCCAAGAAAACCACAAATGGTATCATGAAATGTCTGACATGACGAAAAATTAAATAGTAATAGATTGTAAGCTCCATTAGGGCAGGAACTGTCTTATTTATCTTTGCAACTATAATAGCACTTAGCATAATGCTCTTTTCAAAGGATACTTTGAATCAAAGCATCAAAGGATACTTCATAGTTGTTTCTTGTACAAGTCTGTGAATAAGGCAATTTATGATAGTATGGTCCTTCTGACTTCTCCCCATGATACCCATTTTTTCCTTCCTTCCTGTAGGTATAAATGAAAATAGGATTCAAGCCTAGCTCTGGATCCCGTTTTTCTTGGGTCATTCTGCTTCTTCCAGAGTTGCAGTTTCTTTTGACCCTTTTCAATGAGCCTTGGATACATGTGCTACCCCATCAGGCTTTAGCAATGCCAACCCCAAATCTGAGTGAAAGAAAAGAGCTTCTGCTTTGGATTCATTGAGCACATCCCAGAACCAGATGCTCCTCAGTCTTATTTCCCATTTTGGAGTCTCATTCCAATATAGAAAACAATTTTGTGCACTCCCTGCAGTTTCTGTTTTGCTCTGGCTCCTTAGAGGCCAAAATAATTTATGGGAAAATAGCACCTGTGTTTTTCACTTGGAACTGGCTTTCATCACATCAATGAATTGCAAATGAGGGACAACTAACTGCCTTATTCAACTTTGGAGAGAAGAAAGTTCTCTTCAGTTTTCCAGAATACTGTATAATTGCTGAACGGGATGCAAAGACATTCTGTAGCCCCATAAAAACCCCTGGGACCAGGTGGAAACATCACCTACTATGGTATAACTTTTGAAGAAAATTAAAGTGGAAATGTTAAACAACTTAGTAAAAGCAAAAAAAAGACCAGACTAAGGCCTTCTAGATACTCTCAGAAATATGACTGTATGCCCCTCAGGGACAAGGATTAAATTTCACCTTTTTATCTCTATCTTTGAGAGTGTTCTGCATGAAGAAGACATTCAATATATCTTTGTTGGCGACATGTGTGTATGCACATCTAAATGTATACACATGTGTGTATATGTTCAACAATTCAGGGGATGATATAGAAGAAATTCACACTTTTGAGGATTATGTTAAATAAAATTCTTTCCCTTGCTTACATATCTATGTATATGTGAATTATATACATATATGGGGAGGAGGACTGGAATTCAAGTCTTTCTTTCATCACATTAACTGAGTGAACATGGACAAGTCATTTAACTTGGCAATACCTGAGGCAATTCTCTAAGACTATAAATTAAAAATGTCTCCAGACTACACTGATGAAGGGATTTTTACATCTATTCCATTCCCCTAACTTCTCCTTATATATGTATCTTTTGAGAAAGGGACGGAAGGGGAAACATTTAGCCTTTTTGTCTCCTGAGTTACTCTCAGTTATTATAACTGATATAAATGAAAGACAGGCTCATTATCCAAAGGGAAGACAAGATGACATCCCTGGGAGATTTGAGATGGGGTTACAAAGAGCCAGAGAATTGAAAAGAACATGATCTTTCTCCTTGAGGGCCAGGATCCCCTAGGTCTGAACCTGACCTTCAAATGGGGGTTCAGATTTGTGGGCAACTTTAGAAAGGGAGAATGTAAATGTCTTAGCCTGTCCAGGTCCATCAGTGGGATCTATTATTTTATGGGGTGGCTGGCTGGGATTTTTCTTCTAGTCCCTTCTCTTCATTCATGCCCTTCTGTACATTTCTCTCCCCTGTGTCTTGAGACAGGAGTGGTAGGGAAAGCACTTAGCCTCCTTCTCTCCAGTGAGCCATACTCAGTTATTACAACCAATTGAAATGAAAGACAAGGTTTGAGGAGCAGACAAAAGACATCTCCAAATTCTGTCTTCATTCTTCCCTTGGAAGTTTAGCTATGAAATGGATAAGACAAAGGTCTCACAAAATTTACTCTAGGGTGGTCTTCTTGACCTTCAAGCCAGGATTGAGGGACTAAAATATATTCCATGAAAGAGAAAACCCTTTCCAGATCTCCCTCCTCTCTGGCACTCAGCAGGCACTTAATAAATATTTATTGACTGACACATGCACTCACGTATCATTTACAACCATTCTTAACAAATCATGGAGAACAACCCAAATGCATCAATCTTAACAAAATAATTTTTTTTAAAAATGGATTCACAGGAAAAGATCTATATAAAAGGAGTAGAAAGATATGGGGTAAGGGTGGGGAATGCCTCATGGCGGTGAGAGGGGAATAAAGAAGAGAAGAAAGACAATGCTCATGTACGTGCCTTCCGACCAACAGGAGAGAAATCCACCATCACTGTCATTGCTCTCTGATGGCTGCTCTGATTGCTGGTGCCCCATGTGTCTATGGCAGCCTTTGATCCCACATCAACATCTCTGGTTTCCCTCTGCCCAACTCCCCATGCCTCCAGACTTCATGCAGCTAGGAGGTTGCATAATCTCTTTTTCCAAAAGCATGCACAGAGCTATGATCAACAATTCCCTTCCATAAGGGAGCTAGCTCATACTCATTCACCCCTGCAAGCCTGGGAGAAGGGCTCATGTAGATTTGGACCAGTAATTTCATTGGTTTAGGAAACTACTGGCATGGAAACCCTTTTTATTGCAACAGATTATCAATTAATCTGTAACTTCTAATTTTAGAGGAGATTCCTGGGGGCACTGAAAGTTCCATGACTTGCCTACGGTCACATAATCATTCTCTGCTAGAGTCAGGACTTGAATCCAGATCTTCCTGACATAACATCTGCCATGCCAAACTGCTTTTTGCATGTTTATTCCACTAAATATTTAGAATATTAAAAGAAAAGATGAATAGAATGAAAAAGATTCTCCACCCCTATGAAGAGATACGTCTCTTGTTCCAGTCATTGTAATGAGCTATTCAATGAAGACATAAAATCTTAAGCCTTTAGGGTTCATCTAGTCCAACCCTCTCGTTTTAGAGTGAAGGAAATGGAGGGAAACCCAGAGAAATAAAGCAACTAGCACATGGTCATATAGAGGGGAAGTGAAGCAAGGGCTCCTGTTTCCCAAGATCAGCATCTAATTTATTGCACTGTTTATAGACAGCCCTTTGCTGTCTTCCTTGGCAATCACATACATCACTAAGAAGTCTTGTTAAAAGGGGAAAAAAATTCCTGTTAAAAATCCATTTCAACTGGGTAATTTTTTCTTTATTGTTGTCTAGATTTAACAATGAGGATTTTAAAATGATGGATGGATCTGTTAAACAGTCATCAGCTGGGTGAGAGTGGAGTTGGAAGCTGAATGCATAACTAGGGCTGAAGACTTTCCTCTCTAGGTCACTAGTTTTGACTCAACTCAGATCAGCAGGCAGTGATAATTCATGCTTCTTGCATGATGTAGAAATATGGTGTCAAGGAGTTCTGGACTTCAGCCCCACTCTGATACTTACTATCCATGTAAACCTCATTGGCCCTCTGTACCTTCATCAATAAAATGGAGGTGGTGAGTCTAATTCTGCTCATCTCTCAGAATTATTATGAGGAGCACCTTTGTAAAACTTAAAATGCTTTAGAAAAAGAACTGCCACAGTAATGGAAGGTTATTAGAAATTGTTACAGGAGGTCGGTCACTGGGAATCTTGGAGGAGACTGGATTGATAGGATATTTGGAGGGTACTGGCTAGACTGTAGAGTTTCTACTCCATCATTGGGTCTGTGATGTTGACTTGGAAGGGGTGAGACAACTTCACTCAAAGGACAAGAGAAGCATAGAGCAGGAGGTTGACTAAGGAGGCAGGATAACATGGCAGAAAGTGGGCAGAACATAGAATTAGATCTGGGCCTAAACCCATACTTTGCCACTATGTGGCCTCAGGCAAAAATGTTACTTCTTAGAGCCTTTGTTCTCCTATCTTTGAAATGGAGAGGAGAACACAGTACCTAATTCATAGGTTTATAAGAGTCAAATAAAATAATGTATGTGAAAGGGCTTTGTAACCAACATATAACACTATATAAATGTTAACTATTGTAATTTACCTTAGGTTTGATATATAAAGGGTTTTCATATGTAGTCTGCCATTTAAAGTCTTCTGAAACCTGGCTCCAATCTTTTACTCCCCTTCCATACATGCTTCAGTTCGTCCATATTGGACTTCTTGCTGTTTCCCAAGCACATTATTCGTCTCTTATCTCTATGCCTTTGTTTTATCTGACCTCAGCCTTGCAGTGTATTCCATCCTCATACTGATAGGCAGATAGTGGCCCCATGGGATAGAGTTCTAGACCTGGAGTCAGAAGGTAAAATCTAGCCCCAGACACTTACTCAATGTGTGACATTGGGCAAGTCACTTAACCTCTATTTGAGTCTTTCCTCAACTATGAAACAGAGGATAATAATGTCTCTACCTGCCTACAGATTTCTGGTTCTTCAATTTTTCAGGACCATAAATGTGTTATTTTGTTGTTCAGTCATTCAATCGTGTCCAACTCTTCATGACCCCATGGACCTGTCCCTGGAGTTTTCTTGGCAAAGATACTTAAGTGGTTTGCCATTTCCTCCTCCAGTGTGTCCTCATTTTATAGCTGAGGAACTGAGGCAAATAAGGGTTAAGTGACTTGCCCATGGCCACACAGCTAGTAAGTCTCTAAGGCCAGATTTGAAGTTAGGTTTGTGCTAATGGACAAATATAGTTTGTCTTCTGTGGCTGCTGACTTTCAAGATCACCTGAGGTGCTTCTGATGTTGCTTGGCATTGCCATGCTTAAGAGGCCATTAGAAAAGGAGTAGGTGGGCCAACTAAAAAGCCATAATTTAGGAAAATGTCCAAATGTTCCTGGCTTTTCACTGTTCAGGCAGAAGTCTCATTCTCCTTAAAGATGGCCCCTCAACATCTCCCTTCATCTGGGCCCACAAGAGGCCCATCTCATGTGCGACCTCTTCCATAAAGCCTTTTCTGACCCTGAAAGCCATCTTTCCTTCCTCAGATTTTCCCAGTTCATTTTGTCACATTCATGTTTCTGTCACATTATACCTTGGATCACCCTTCTTGGAATCCCTAGTTTCCCTCATAGCTTAGCTCCAAAGCCATTTCCTATAGGCAAGGGCTCTTGAGAGCACTTATACCTCAGAAAACAGCAAAAGCTTATTGGTTCATTGATAGTATAGATTTAAGGAAGTGTTTAGATTATAAAAAATAATGTAGATTAAACTTAAAAGTGTCATAACTACATTTTCCCCCAGAAAGATCATTAAACATTTACCAGAACACCTTTGCCTTTAAAGATGTGTGTATGTGTGAACCTTTTTTGATCTTCCCAGTTGCTGGTGCCTTCCTCCACATATTACCTTGTATGTGTGTGCATGTATGTATGGATTCATATGTATATATATATATATATGCATGTGTATATATGTGTGCATATATAGATGTGTGTATGTATATGTGTGTATATGTATATAGATGTGTATATGTGTGTGTAATATATATACACACATATGCTATTTTCCCTTTTAGAACAGAATCTCCTTGAGGGTAGGCACTGTTTCATTTATGTCTCTGTGTTCTCTATATCTTGAATTGTGCTCCAACCAAGGTAGGAGCAAAATGAGTACCGAGACAGGAACAGATGTGAGATGTGTTGTTGAAGGAACATTGATGAAATATGACTATTGATTAGAGAAAACTAATTTGGGCCCATATTGTGGAGGACCTTAAATGGTGTTGTAACTAATTGAAGTTAAGTAACATTGCTCTTCTCAATAGTGACTTGCTAAAAATTTTTGAGAAGGTGAATGAAAAGGCCAGCCCTTTCCAGGGGTCTTCTGCAGCCAGGTTGTTTTAGGTCTGGAAAATCTGTTTTTAAATATTCAGTATAAAAGGTCCCACTTTGGAAACTGGCAAAATATGAATCAGGGATTGATTTATTATTATTTTCTTGATGTCTAGACTTAAGTAGTTGATAAAAGGTTAATAATGAAGTTTAAAAGTGTGTCCAGAGAGTCAGTGGTTAAGATTTTATTAGCCACCCCTGGGCCTGTTCATCAGGAAGATTACCAGGGGTGAGGAATCTGTGACCTCAAGACCACATGTGGCCTTCCAGGTCCTCATATGTAGCCTTTTGACTGAGTCCAAGCTTTACAGAACAAATTCCTTTTATTAAAGGAATTTGTTCTGTGAATTTTGGGTTCAGGCAAAGGGTCTCACTTGAGGGCCTAAAGGGCCACAGGTGGCCTCGAGGCTTCAGGTTCCCAACCCCTTGGCAGCTGTAGGAAGGACGGATTGAAGGGGCATTCTAAAGGCAAGCATTGGAGTTGGATGACTTTTACTGTAATTGAGGCTAAAGAGGATGAGGGCCTAAACTCCAGAGGCATCAAGAGAGGCACAGAAGAGATTGTATATATGGAAGGAATTATTAATACAAACGCAAGGGTAGGGCCTGCAATGGTTTTGGTCTTTCAAAAAAGTTTTAATCGTTGTAGGCACTTTATCGATGTTGGTTATATTGACTTGAACTGAATTTAGGAACCATAGGATAACTGAAAAAGCTTTGCATAGGCAGTTAGGGGACGTGGGTTCAAAATATAATAACTTATGAGAGGAGGGAATCAGCCTTTACATAGTGCCTATGTGCCAGGCACTGTGTAAATATCTCATTTAGTCCTTACAGCAACCCTGGGAGGTAGGTGCTAGTATGGTTCCCATTTTATAGGTGAGGAAACTGAGGCCAGGAGAGGTTAAGTGATTGCATAGCTGAGATCACACAGCTGGATTTGAACTGAGGTCTTCATCACTCAAGGCTCAGAGCGCTCTTTACCGCACCATCCAGCTGCCTCTGCTTGCTGTGTGATGGCAGAGAAGTTACTGTATTTCTTTGAGCCTCATTTTCCTTATCTGTATAATGAAAAAGTTGAACTAGATGATTTGAAAGGTCTTGGTCTAAATCTTCAGTTGCTTTATTTTTAGGCGGACCACCATCCCAGAAAATAACATAAAAGCATTTCTTGCAGCTGAATTCTGAAATGAAATAATGGTTTGTTAACCTGAGTAAGACCTAGGGAAAGGCAATTGAGGAAAAAGCTGGGACGCCTCCCAGAAAGCTTTCTGAACACAGTAGGGCTGCTCCTATTTCCAGAATTCAGTCATCTGGAGCTAGAAGGAATGCATTATCACCTCTAATAGCTGCTAATTAAATAGCTTCTGCAAAAGCTGTGAAATAAAGAGGCCTCGGCATCAACTCAGAATGGCACCTGGTAACTATTTCCATCCCATGTGTGTGGACTCTCTATAAATAGGATCCAGCCTGTCTATAAACCACCATCCCAGAGTAGCTCCTCAAAGGCTGGCAACTCTATCTCAGCATGTCCTCCTGGTAGAGTGGGCTAGCTCCATAGAATGAGAAAGCTGTCACCTCAGGACCCTTTGAGGGCATAAAGGTCATGGAAAGAAGACTGAACTGAATCAGGAGATCTAGGTTACCCATTGCATCTTGATCAAATCACTTTCTTTATGCCTCAGTTTTCATGGCATCTCTGAACATATATACATATATATCACATACACATATACACACAAATGTATGCATGCTATATCTCTATTAACATATACATTTATGCATGTGATATGTGCATATACACATGTATTTAAGATGTGTATGCACACATACACATATATGTTTAAATGTATAAAATACAATTTAAAAGGAATCTAGTCATACAGAAATGCATTGCAAATATATTATGCATATACATATATAATTTACATTATAATACAATATATAGAATTACAAAGGAATCTAATATAGAAATGTATTATATATGTATGTATATAATATACAAATGCATATATATGAGTTGTATATAATATATATCTATATAATATCATGCATTTCTATATGATTGAATTCTTTTAAAATTTTATGTATATTTTTATGTATTAGAAATCATTCTTCTGAGAAGGGGTCCAGAGCCTTCATCATACTATAACCCAATGGGTCTATTGCACAAAAAAGTGAAGCCCATTCTTTGTAACAGTTCATGATTTTTGCCATAGAGGGCACCCTTCAGAGAGAAGAGAGTCTCTGGTATTCTAGCAATTAGATAGGACCTCAGATGTCACCAGGTCCAAGTCTGGCTCCTACCAATCCTTTCCACCTCTCATATTATCTGAATCTAGAAGAGAGACTTAGAAATACCTGTGACCAATGAGCAGAGTGACCCCAGAGCCAAAGAGGTACATGATGACCTCCCTTGGAGTGTCATCCAAAGTGTCAGCCTCCTGAGAGAGATAATAGGAGGTATTTTTTGGGGGGGGTCTGGATAATTTAAAAGAATTGCTGATAATCCCAGTCATTATTTACATACTTTAGAATTATAACAACCCAAGTCAGAGAGAAGAAACAATTTTCTGTCCCTAATGAAGCTAACAATTCATTCTGATTAAATGATGTGATCATCTAGATAGCTGCTAACTCTCTTAGGGAACACAAAGGAAATGGAAATTCATACCCAACAGAAATATTCAGCTTGCTGATGCAGAGATGAATTCCTAGAAGAGAACAATGGGACTCCGGGTCCTAGGATTTAGCACTGGAATGGAATTTAAAAACGATCTGATTCAGCCTTTTCATTTTACAGATGTGGAAAAAGAGACTTAAATAAGAGAAAGTGACAAGCCCAGGGTGATAGAGGTGCTATGAATTAGAAGCAGGATTTGAGCCCAAGTTCTCTGGCTCTTACTCCCACTCTGCTTTGTTGCTTCTACTGGGTACTTTGGGAAACTATCTAATTTCTAAAGTAAAGAAGGAAAAAAAATGTCCATGGGATATTCTGAGAACAGGGTTTCCCTTGTTCACTTTGATGTGACAGAATATTTTTCAAGGCAGCTAGGATTCACAGGGGATAGATAGAGTCCTTGGGCACAGAAAGATCTAAGTTTGAATCCTACTGCAGATACTTACTATGTGACCCTAGGCAAGTCACTTAAACTATATGCTTTATTCTCCTCTGTAAATGGATAATAATAGCACCAATGTCATAGGTTGTTGTGGAGATTAAACGAGATGATATATGTAAAGTGGTTTGCAAAGCTAAACAGGCTATCCAAATGCTAGTAATTATTATTCCTGAATCTTATTTCCATTTCTTGGATAAATTTCAGAAGTGGGCATGCAGCTTTTTGCCTTAAGGCTGACTCCTGTCATGATGCTATGTCTTTAGGGTAGAATATCCTTTACATGATTAAATAATTCAGATGAAGAAGCAGAGGTGTGAGTTGAATGTGATGGAATAATTATAAAAAAAAATTAAGGAATGAGAAAGAAGAATGCATTGGGAGAAGGGGAAAGGGAGAGGTAGAATGGGATAAATTATCTGACATAAAAGATTTTACAGTGGAGGTGGAAAAGGGGGAAGTGGGGTGGGGGAAAGTACATGAACTTTGCTCTCATCAGAATTGGCTCAAAGAGGAAATAATACACATGCTCCCCTGGGTGTAGAAATCTATGTTACCATACAGAAAAGTAGGAAGGCAAGGGGATTAAGAGAAGGGGGTGGGGGTGGGGGACTGATAAAAGGTTTGGGAAAGGTAAAAGTCACAAGAAGCAAAACACTTTTGAGAATAAAAAGAGTAAAATGAAAGTAGGATAAACAAAGAAAATAGCATGGAGGAATATAAATAGCTGGTAATCATTACTGTGAAAAAAATTTACAATGATTTATCTGATAAAGACTTCTTTTATGAAACCTATAGAAAATTTGGTCAAATTTATAGAAAAAGGAATCATTCCTCATTTGATAAATGGTCAAAGGATATGAACAGGCAGTTTTCAAACAAAGTAATTAAAGCTATCTATAGTCATATGAAAAAATGCTCTAAATAACTATTAGTGAGAGAAATGCAAATTTAAAAAGCTCTAAACTACTACCTCACATCTGTCAGATTGACGAATATGGCATAAAGGAAAAATGACAAATGTTGGAGAGGATGTAGAAAAATTAAAACACGAATGTACTATTGGTGAAGTTGTGTACTGATTCAGTCGTTCTGGAGAGCCATTTGGAATTATGCCCAAAGGTGCATACCCTTTGACCAAGCAATACCACTACTAGGTCAGTATCCCAAAAAGTTGAAAAAGAAAGGAAAAGTACCTATGTGTACAAAACTATTTATACAAGTTCTTTTAGTGGGGTCAAAAAATTGGAAACTGAGGGGGTATCTACCATTTGGGAAATGACTGAACAAGATTTTGCATATGATTTTAATGGAATATTACTGTGCTTTAAGAAATGATGAACATGTACTCTCAGGAAAACCTCAAAAGATTTACATGAACTGATGCAAAGTGAAGTGAGCAGAACCAGGAGAACATTGTACACAGTAATAGCAATATTGTATGATGATCTACTCTGAATAACTTAGTTATCTAGGACAGTCCTAAAGGACTTATGATGGAAGGTGCTGTGCACTTTCAGAGAAATAACTTAGAGTTGTTCAAAGATATTTTTTCTTTACTTTAGTTTTCTGTTTTGTTTTGTTTTTTGTCTATGTTTTCTTTCAGAGAATGACTTACACAGAAATGTGTCTTGCATGACTATAAATGTATAACCTATGTCAAATTATTTGTCTTTTCAATGGGGGCTAGGGAGAAGAGAATTTGGAACTGAAAATTTGAATAAAAAGAATGTTTAAAAATTTACACGTAATCAGGAAAAATAAAATATTTAATAGGATGAAAAATAAAAACAAAAAATAAAAAATAATTCAGATAAAGGTCTATTCATTGTTAGTCTACTCCCACTCTAATCTTTCTATATTACTGCTACCAGATTATTTTTCCTCAAGTACCACACTGATCAAGTTGTTCTAATGCTCTAATACCTTCACTGACTTCCCATGGCAAGTGAATAAACTCCTTAGTTTTGAATCTATTTAGGAATTTGAAACCTTCCACAATCTTTTACCTTTTTAGTCTTAGCTCATGCTACTACTAATAACCTACAATAATGCATGGGGTTCATGGGGTATTCAGGGAGAACTAGTGCCTCTGGTGTGAGGGCTTGCTGAGCCATTTTCAGGGCTGTTCACCCACCTGTAGTATCCACCTATCACTGAAGAAGCTGTAGCACATGCAGCAGCTGCACCTGGTAAAACTGTCATGACAGAGGCACTAAACCAGGTTGAGGGTAAGCAACCACTCATAATCCCATTACTGAGTCAGGAGGATGTCAACCCCAAGCATGTGAAGGCTTCCCCCAGTGGAAGGAGTGTATGAGAACAATTTGTTCCAAGGACAGCTGAAGCAGGAACTGTGGAATGCTTAGAGGTTGGTCGGACGTCACTGCATCCCGAGTTATTGTCCATCACCTTGACTTTTGTCATTGGACTTTGATGACTCTGGGAGAGGGAGTAAGACTGACGACTTTGTGAATTTCTGCCTCATTTAAATCCAATTCACATGTGAGCCAAGACACCATGCTTTGTCATTGGTCCTCTTCAAAAATGGAGTATGAACAACTTATCTCATACTATTCTTACTCTCACTAATACTCCATACAGAATACTAATAATAATAAAAAAGGATAGACCACTTGTCACTCACCTCACCTTCCAAGATCATGCTGGTCTTTACATCTTTGTTTACACTGTGTTCTGACCCTCTTCCTGCCTTCATCTTCACCTTTTTTTTTTAAAGGACGAGATCCAAAGCCACCTCTTCTCTTTCTTAGCTTCCTTTGCTGGATCATTTCTTCTCTTTTCTCTCCATATATTGTCTTTGTCTTGGTGACCTCATCACCTCTCCTGATAAAATCATCGTCTTTATACAGATGATTCCCAGATCTATATATTGGGACCCAGTTCCTCTCTTAATCTCTAGTCCCATGTCATTAGATATATAGAACTGAATGTTATTTAGGAATCACAAGCTCAGTAGATCTCAGAACTCAATAACTGTCCCTCAAAAACCACCCTACTTCTGAATTTCTCAATTTCTATCAGACACCCACCACCATCCTCCAAAACACTCATGTGCCAAAACTCTGGGTCATCCTTCACTGTACACATCCACTCCTTTGCCAAATCTTGACATTTCCACCTCCCTTCTCTCTGGTAACATGGCTACTCCCCTTGTGCAGGCCCTCATTACCTCTTACCTGGACCTCCACAAAAGCCTCCTCTTTGGAAACCCTGAATCATGCCCTTCTCCCCTAATCTATTGTTTAAGCAGCTACCAAAATGCTATTTGTCAGGTACAGCAATGACCATGTCACTCTCTTTTTCAAAAAAAACACCAGTGACTAACTAGTACCTGTAGTAATAAATACAATTTTTTTTCTTTTTGGAATTTAAAGCCCTTCAGAATCTGGTCCCCATCTCCTCTTTCAGGTTATTACAAACCACCCTTTTTCATCTACTCTACAATCTAGCCAAACTGTCCTTCTCAGGATTCCTCACCCACAGCACTCTGCTTTCCATCTTTCTGTTTTCGTAAAGTTAATACTCTATACCTGTAATGCCTGAGGCAGAATTTGAACCCAGGTTTTCCTGAGTGAAAATCTAGCATCATCCATTAATGTCATAGTGTCACTCATATTCTAATGTTATTTTAATTCAACTACCATTTATTAAGCACCTACTGTATGCCAGGAAGTAGAGTTGGTTTGGGGGATACAAGGAATGAAATAGTCCCTACATGCATGTACTATTCTGGAGGGGAGGAATAAAATGGAGACAGATAAGTAAATGAAAAAATAAATATAAAATAAATAAAAGGTGACTGGAAAGAACTAGTAATTGGACAAATCGGGAAAGTTCTTTTGTATGATTTGAATTATAGGTACTTAACTATATAGGTTAATATTTGGGCATTCTAGTCTAGAAATTGCACAAAGTCAAGAGTTCATGTCTCAATTACCTCTGTATTTCCCCAGTAACTTGCATAGGGCCTTACAGTTAACAGGTAATTAATGAATGCTGAATGAATGAATGAATAACCAAACAAATGAATGAATGTTTTAGTGAATGAATAAAGACAATAAACCAAACTATGAGACATCAAAGAGGGAATCAGCATCTGCCATTCCTGGAGGAGTTGCAAAACTACTCTTGCTGCACATAACCCTTGACTGAGTATTTAAGATACAACTGTTATTCTCAGGGCGCTACTAAGGAAAGAAAAGTGCCAATCTATCATGTTTGTTACTTCGTGTGTGTAAAACTCCATTCATGTTGCTCGATGAATGTTAATGTCTTTTGGTCTATAAATTGGTTTGTTTGTTGGTGTGCAGCCTTGGAGCCCTGAGACTCCTGAAAGACAAATTGTTCAAGGAGCAAAGTAAGGAAGCCAGCAGGGCCTGGGGGAAGGGGAGGCTGAGGAGAGTTTCTATATAAGGTTTCACAGAAAATTGCTAGTCTGCATGTGGAGATAAACACCTAGCTGGGCAACTAGAACTGAGAAAGCAAAGGAAGGTATGTTCCAGAATAAGGAGGCAACTTTACATCATGGATAGACGACTGACTTTGGTCTAAGAGTCTTGGGTTTCAGTTCTGATTCTGACATGTGCCAGCTTATGTGATACTGAATGGATCATTTAAACAGCTCTAAGGCTGGATATTGCCAATGAGTTGATGATCTGTACTTGTGGAAGAAATCAACACACTGGGAGCTTATTACAGAGGTCTAGATCTCGACCCCTTTGCTCCCCACCCCATCTCTTAATAAATTCCATTGCTGCTACTGGCTGTGTGACCTTGGTTAAGTCACCTAACCTTTATGGATCAAAGTTTCCTAATATAATGTTCTAATTCTACAATTTTCATAATAAGGGGGTTGGACTAGATAACCTATAAACTTTTCTAGCTATAAATCTATGATCATAAGATATACCTTTGGCCTTTGTGTGTAATGGGGTGGGTTCTGGGCTTTATAGCCTTCATAGTATTGGTAGAAAGAGCACTAGATGTGAAATCAAGAGATCTGGATTCAATGCCTATCTTTGTCCTCAAAAAGCTATTCAGAAGTTGAATAGCTGAGTTCCTGGCTTTTTTCTACCATTATCCAAGAGATGCAGTGAGATGAGAGTTAATAGTTTCCTGCCTAATAGAGGACTGGCATTTGATGAATATGTCCCCAGATCACTGCACTTTTTCTGCACCCATGATATATTGGACCTTGACCTTCATCCCAATGTACTTTCCTAGCTGGCATCATTTCTGGAAATGACACAGGCACATTAGCTAAGTAGCATTTCAAAGGCTGCCACCTCATTCCGAGAAGTAACATTTTCATGGATTGTACTTCCAGGAATGACATCCAAATCTGGGCCTTGCAGCACATTTTACCCCACTATTCATAACCCATGGCCAGAGCTGAGCATCAGCCTTATTATAAGGAGAATCCATCCCAAAGTCTCCCAGCTATCCATGACTTGATTTGTGGAGGATTCTGGTGGGTCTCAGGCAACAAACTCTCTGGTTCAGCCAAACTTTTTGATGTTTGATTCTGCTTCTGTTACCTTGTACATAAACTTCATCCTCTATTGATCTCAAACTTTTCTAGTCTGTAAAACAAATATTAAAATAAATTGTCCTTAAAATCCCTTCCAGCTCTTATATGCATAATCTAAAGACTTGTCTGATAGCGTAAATTAATCTCTTATGTGGATTCAGAACCTCTTTTTCCCACACAAGTTCAGATCCTGTTTTCTTTCTTTAGTGTGGTGGTATGGTATAGTGGATAGAGTACTAGATTTTGAGTCAAGATGTCCTGGGTTTAAATTCTGCCTCTGACACTTATTAGCTGTGTGACTCTGGGAAAGTCATATGATCTCTTGAAGCCTCAGTTTCTTTCCATGTAAAATGATGATAAGATGGCCTCTGAAATCCCTTCCAATTCTAATTCATTCATTCTACAATACTCCCTTGGACTCTCTTCAAACTTCTTTGCAGACAAATTGGACTAGCCTGCTCTCCCAGGTTTCTCTATTCAGGAGTAAGTCTCAAAAAGCCATAGCTATAATTTTGGGACTGATTCCCCAAGAATCATCTGAGTCTATATAACTGCCTAATCAACCATGTATGCTAGATTGTAAGCTCTTCTACTAGTTCATAAGCTCTTTGAGGGCAGGAACCATGTCTTATGTAGACTTCTCCCCTATCCCAGAACCTATTGTAACATAGGTTCCCAAAGTGGATGATACTGCAACTTCGGTGGTATCATCCTGAAATGATCTGGGGGGTGGTAGTAGCCTCAGGTGCAATTGTGGGGCATTGAATAAAAATAACAGGACAGTGGAAGTATAAGGAAAGAAGAGAAGAGGATTTTTAAAAATGGTTTATACATGTTTCATCTGTTGTGGAACAGAGTTAAAGTCATAGTGATTATATTATTTTCCAAATAGATTTACAAAATGCAAGTTATAACCAGTCAGTGGTCAAGCCTGCTGACAGGTCTTAATAAGCAAGTGTTGGCAGGCAAATGTGTCGTGCATTGACAGGCAGTCCAGCATTCATCAGCAGGAATATGTGTATGTAATGACTTGTTTAAGATATGATACTATATTGTTGCAAGATGTAATATTGCATCATTAAAATTTCAATGCAGAAAACCCCCACACATTTACAACAAATTATTAAATTTCAGATGCATATTTAAAAAATATATTTTATATATATTTTTTGAAATAAAACGAATTTCAAGAAAAAATTAAAGGACTGAAGAAAGTAGATTTCCAGGGGAGCACTGAATAATTTTGTTTTTAAAAAGGGAAGAGGTAGGCCAAATAAATTTGAGAACCTCTGCATTGTAGTGTTCTGACACAGTAGTCACTTAAGAAATTATATCCTGTTTGAGACATATATAATTGTTGAGTCAACTTCTTCATTATCCCATTTGGGATTTTCTTCGGGGGAGAAACACTGGAATGATTTACAATTTCCTTCTCTGGCTCATTTTATAGACAAAGAAACTGAGGCAAACAGGGTTAAGTGACTTGAACAGGGTCATGCAGCTAGTAAGTATCTGAGGATGAATTTGTACTCAATGGAGATGAGTCTTCTTGATTCCAGGACTGGCTCTCCATCCACTGCAATCTGAGACTTAAGTAGGATGTAACTATAAAGTCAGATGTCTTGGTTCAATAGTTAAAACATAATCTCTAGGGGCAGCCAGGTAGCACAGTGAGTAAGAACACCAGCCCCAGAGTCGGGATAACCTGGGATCGAATCTGGGCTCAGATACTTAGCACCACACCCAGAAATAACTGGCCGTGTAACCTTGAGCAAGTTACTTAACCCCAATTGCTTTAAAAAAACAAACAAACCGTAATCTCTGAAGTCAGAGGATCTCAGTTCAAATCTTACCTTTGATCCTTAATTCTTGTGTGACCTGGAACAAGTCACATTAGCTTTCAGGGCCTCAATTTCTTCATTGGTAAAATCAAGGGACTGGACTAAATGGCTTCTGAACTTCCATCCAGCTTTAGATTTCTAACTCTTTACTTCTGGTTTTGTATTCTGTCCCACCTAAACTGGAATAATAACTGTGATTGATGTTCATGTACTACCTTAAAGTTTGCTGAATACTGGGCATGTACATGATCTTACAACAACCCTGGAAAATAGATCCTATAGTTATTTAATTTTACAGGTTAGGAAACTGAGGCTCAGAGAGCATACATGGTCATGCAGCTATTAAGTATGTGTTAGAATTGGAATTTGAACTCATTTTTCATGACTTCAACTTCAGTATTATGTGAACTATGCCACCCTGTTTCTAAATTCCTTCAAATAAGGAACTTTTTTTTAAATTCCCCCAAAGTACCTTATAAATAGTTGGTACTCATCAAATGTGTTGATGAACTGATTGCTTTGTCTTGGTCCTCTTACTTTATTTTGTTTGTGGCTAATAAACAGAGAGACTGAACGCAAGACCCCAAACACTCTTAGATACATATCATTGGTCATCTAACGATAAGAAACCTCCACTGGGCCCAAGACCAATGGTTCTGCACACACTCCCTTCTCCACTAAAGGATCCCTCCAAATATTTGGCTTTATAAGAACATTCAGCAATTTATGAATCTACCAAATAGTCAATTCATATTTACCTAACTTCTTTACTATTCAAATCACTCCCAGTGCACTTCTTCTGGCAAAACAAACCAGGTGTGGGTTGATCCATTCTCTTGTTGGTTGTTTTCTTTTCCAAAGGGATCAGACTCTTTGCTAGGGACTCCTCCCTTGCTGCCAATCACCCCAGTCGAAAGGATCCAGGACCTCCAGACCCCTTGAACTCATAAGATTTCCTGTTGCCATGGGCACATCTATCTCAGCATAGATAACTGTTTATCCAAGATCAGGAAATAAGCAACAGAAAAGGGATAGTCTCCCACTGTAGGAATCCTAAATAGAAAGCTATGGGTAACACTTATACAAGATGAGAAATCATAGAATTCAGAGATGGAAAGGACTTAGAGATCATTTACCACAGGTGAGAAACTTGTGGGTTCAGGGCCACTTGTGGCCCTCTAGGTACTCAAGTGCAGCTCTTTGACAGAACAATAGTTCTGTGAAGTTTTGATTCAGTCAAGGAACCACACTTGAGGACCTAGAGGGCCACATGTGGCCTCAAGGCTGCAGGTTCCCAACCCTTGATTCTAGTCTAACCTCTTCATTTTACAACTGAGGAAACTGAGGGTGAGAGAAGACCACTCTTTCTGACCCTCACTTTTTTTTTCTACCTGTGAAAGGGCACAATAATACCCACACTATCTACCTCACTGAATTGTTAGGAGGAAAGAATGTGATAAACTTCAAATTCTCATGTTGTTGTGAAATTGTTATTACTCCTGGGTTTGGGGATTGATGATGCCAGGACTATTGACTATTTGACAGTTTGCTTTCCATGATGTATAGTGGTAGCCTTTCTTTCATTTTATTAGGAAGCCAGGAATAAAGAAACTGGCTTTGAAAAGCCCGGAGTTTGGAGTCGGTTCCTGGTGTTCTGTCAGGGAGCCAATCTCCCAGCATACTTATATGACTGATTAAACTTCTCTCCCTCTTCAGTCAGGCAGGTGTTATCATTCAGGTTGCCCTGCAGCAAAGTCTCTCTTCTATGGCATGGCTTTAAACGTTATAAGAAACTAGAGTTTCCTTTGGGACAGATTACTTCTGAGTGACATGAAATCTGAATGCCCAGAAATAATGAGATTGTAATGTATTATCATCTAGGAAGCAAAACAAAGAAAAATTCATATCCATTTGTCATCTAAAAATTTCCAAATTCCATGACCATAATATCCAGTTGTGATACTGCTGTGGGCTACATACTTGGATCAATGCTGCACTACAAACAGTTCATATCAGCTTTTGTGGGACTTTCCTTAAGGTTCAGAAACATCCTAGGAAAGTCTGTGAGTTCACCTGATTCAGAGAATCATACCATCTCAGAATTGAAAGGGCCTTGACAAGACATCTTCTAGTTCTGCCTGTGCTGATCAGGAATCGTTTCTATAATATTTACAACAAGAGGGTCATTAAGGCATTAGTTACTTGGCTTTCCCCCTGCAAAGACATGATAAAGATCTCTGGGCCAGGAAAAAAGAAACCTGGGTGCAAGCCCTGATGGTCATTAACTTATTATTTAACAGTGCTAGGGTGTTTAGGGAGCAAATAACTCAAGAGTTCCTACATCTCACTCCCCTTATAGGTTAAATGGGACATTATTTTCTGTTCTACCTTTCTCAAAGTTCTTATGAGGATAAAAGGAGACAATATGAAGAAGGGTTTTGAAAATAGTACATATGGTCATTTAGAAAAAGTTTTGACCTGCTCTGGATTAGAGCAGAAAGACACACAATGCAATGAGGGAAGATCGAGGCCATAGGCAAGGTTCCCAGAAGCTTGTGATGATTTACCGGTGGAAGGTGGGGTTTTACCTGCCAATCTCCCTGGGAATTTGTGTGTGCGGCACTGGCTGATGAACTTCTGGGGAAGACAATCAAGAGCTGGTGGGATGGTGGAGGGAGGCAGGGGTCTCTGTTATACCAGGTGTCTCATTTGGCTTATGTTTGGGCTCTGTGCTGCCTAGAGCCAGGAAGCAGAGAGCATCTAAGAGTGAATCTGAACATTCATGGCATATCCTATAAATTGGGCCTACCATGATTGACTAGGAGCCTTCACCACCATAGCATATGACAAAGCCTCCAGAGATTAACACTTGCAGGGCCTGTTCTTGTGGGAAAATGAGAGCAGTATGAAGATGGATTTAGGAAGTCATTTCACTGAGAGATCCCATATACAGGAATACCTCAGAAATATTGCAGGTTTGGTTCCCAGACCACTGCTATGAAGTGAATATAAAGTGAATGATCAAGGAAATCACTTGATTTTGGGGGGGCATTTCCCAGTTCATATAAAAGTTATGTTTATACTATAATGTAGTCTATTAAGTGTGAAATAGAATTAAGGCTAAAAAATGAACATACCTTAATTTAAAAATGCTTTATTGTTAAAAAAAATGCTAACCATCGTCTAAGCCTTCAACATCATAATGTTTTTGCTGGTGAAGAAACTTGTCTCGAAGTTGATAGCTGTTGACTAATCAAGGTGGTGATTGCTGAAGGTTGGGGTGGCTATGGCAATTTCTTAAAATAAGACAACAATGAAATTTGTTGTATGAACTCTTTCTTTCATGAAAGATTTCTGTGTAACATGTGATACTATTTGATAGCATTTTACCCACAGCAGAACTTCTTACAAAATTGGAGTTAGTCTTCTCAAACCCTGCCACTGCTTTATCAACTAAGTTTATGTAATACTCTTCAATATTGTTGTGTCTCAGGGAATAGAGAGGCTTGAGGAGAGGGAGAGAGGGGGGGAACCACTGGTCAATGAAGCAGTCAGAACACACAAAATATATATTTATTAAGTTTGCCATCTTATATGGGTATGGTTCATGGTGCCCACAAACAATTATGATAGTAACATCAAAGATCACTGATCATAGATCACCATCGTAGATGTAATAATAAAGAAAAAGTTTTAAATTTTGTGAGAATAACCAAAATGTGACCCAGAGACACACTATGAGCACATGCTATTGGAAAAATGGTCCTACTCAATGTAGGGTTGCCACAAACCTTAATTTTTTTTAACTCAATATATATGTGAACAAGACATGCCTGTATTATCCCTGGGTTAGGATTCAGTTCTTAATCAGTTTTATTTTGCCTATAATTTTGTGTAATTGTAAAGACCATAATATCCAATTGTGATGCTGCTGTGGGCTACATACTTGGATCATTGCCACACTACAAACAGCTCATATCATCTTTTGTGGGGCTTTCCTTAAGCCTGCAGAAAGGCAGTGTGTCACTATATTAATTATCCAAAGAGGGAGTAGGATATCTGACTTGTCCACCAGGTGGCAAGATACTCAAGCCACTAGTCAAGTGATTCCATCAGAATTTTTATGGCACTTATGAGGAATAGCTTTCCTATGAAGCTTCAGTATACCTGCTGGTCACCAGGGGGTGCTTGTTCTGCAAACATGTGATGGCACTGGGTTATGTATGAATTTGAGGTAGAGGATTATTTTAGAAGATTACTCTGAATTATTTAAAATTTTTAAAAATCCATATCTTTGCTCCTTTCTTGCATATGAAATTTATTTTCTCAGTCAGAATAACCCCCTTAGTCACTAAGTTAATCAGCAGACAGTGGCTTCATTGTTTATTTAACACAGCAAAAATGCAAGGAAAAAATTATAAGTGCTCCTACATAGGCTACTCCATCTCCACCTATATCCCCAAATTCTCTTCCTTTTGCCTTATCAGCTTTTGGGGGGTACAGGGAGCAGGACAGAATGAGTGGCATAGGAAGGAGAGTTCTGAAGTATTTGTTACCTATAGAAAAGAAGAAAAAGAGAAGGGGAAAAAATTGGTTGTTTGGTACCCCATCTCAGGATTGGAATGAAAAGCAGGGTCAATGGAGGGGCTTTGCTCAGAGACTGGAATTTGTCTCCCTAATCTTCCCAGCAGCCCTGGTAGGTGTCATGACAGTGACCAGTCTCTGATCCCAGTATTTCAGCTGTCTGAATGTCTGGCTAGGGCATCTGTCTGAATCTCATCCACAGTGCTGGGCTCAAGCAGTTTTCATCATTGGCAGACAGTGTCAAGGTCTGTTGCAGGGCTGCATTGTCACTCCCATATTCAACATGCAGCAGGCAGGAAGTATTGCTGAAGGGCAAAAGAAGAGAAGAAAACATCCATTGCACTTAGAAGCCCATTCACCTGAACTCAGATCTCAGTGCTTTTCATTGTATCATTAATTTCCTTTTTCTTTTTAAGACTTCTGTGGTCTCAAAGCTAAAACAAATAAATAAATTAATGTTTAAAAAGAAAAGAAAAAAAAAGCTTGTTGCAAACACTCACCATACCAGCATAGTAACTTGCAAATTCTGTACCAAAAGTGCCACTTGCACCGTTTTATTATTTTTTGGTTCATTGAAAAATCCAGTACGGTGATAGCCCAATTAACAAATCTTTTGGGCACATAGTATTTTGTAATAAATGTATCCTTAGTGGACACTTTTTAATTTGAGACAGAAAAAGAGTAAATAGAATAGGCGTGGCCTACTTAATGACCTTTGAGACCTCTTTTAGCTCTAATTATATGATATTATTATCCAATGGTGGCTTCAGTAGTATGAAGGTAATAATGATACAATGGGGGCTGGGGGGTAGGGACTGTGTATGAATTATTTTTTCAGAGGTGGTGGTTGTATTGATGATGACAATGTTATTTTTATTTTATAGTAAGACTCCCTTTTGTTTTTATGACAGTTATTTCCTCTTAAGCCCCTCCCTCCAATTATTCCTTTCTTTTAATAAATAAAAAAAAATTGAGTAAAGTTATTTAACATGGCTTGTCCTTGTGACAGTGGATACTGAATTCCATATCTATGGTTACCACCTTGCTACTGACAGGATGAAAATAAGGTTCTTTATCTGTCCTTCATGTCTAAGACTATTCTTTACAATTCTCCAGTGTTAGCCTGCTTTTTAGAGTCTTTATCATTTACATTACTGGAGTAATTTTGCATATATACATATAAATTATATGTATATGAACTATTCTACACATGGTTCATATAAATCCTACATATATGCTTTATACAGATCAATTGATGAAACTGATAGCAAGTTTTATAAACAAATAGATATTATATATCATAATCAATTCACACAACAGTCCCTAAGCTACTCATATCCTGTGCTGTAGTGATGCTTCTGTTTTTTACATTGCTTATTTTATTTCAGTAATTGTTTTTCTTTTGTAATCTGATGTATTTTATTTTATGCTTTTAACAACATTATTCTGAGGAGGGGTCTAAGATATAAAAGATGTTAAGAATCATTGCTCTAGGTCTTGAGGCAATAACTAGCTTTATTGTCACTTAAACACATGACTTGAACAATGTATGGGGAGGGGCAATGCTTGAGGCCACCTCTGAGGCAAGTGCTACCCAAGAAATCTCTCTTCTCAGCATAATCTTCAGTTGTTTTCCAGAATGGTTGGACCAGTTCACTGCTCTACTAGTCAATTCACAACAACAAAAAAAAAGTCTGCTGGAGGTGCCAGGCATTGTGCTGGTTCAGTGTAGTTGGCTGTAATTATTTCCACTGACACCTATGCAAGGAGATACAGAGGAAAAGCAATCTTGCCTTGGCTTAGCCCTTGGAAGCAGAGGCCAAGTGTTACCATGCAGGCTCCTAGGCATCCCTCAACTTCTGGGGTCAAAGACTTTTTTTTGCCATTTGACGTCAAGATTCTGGTAACACTGTGTTTCTGCAAAGAGCCCAGGGGCCATTTCCTGGGGGTTTTCACTCAAGGCTAGAGGCCAGGGAGAGCCTGCAGTGTGTTCTCTCCAGGAGACAAAGGCTAAGAATCATGTGCTGTTATTTGATCTGACGCTAAGGGCTCTGCCCCCAGCTTTACATAAGCAAAGGCACTTCCAACACAAGCAGTTCAGTTGAGCAGAGCTCAAGTTTCTCTTGTAAAGAAGAGACACATTTCCTCATGTCTACGTGGCTAAGGTCAGCCCAGACTGTAGACAAGGGCAGAATTTTTACATTTCCCCTGAACCTTTACTTTATCCAGCAGATGAGGAACTTGTAAACCTATCCAAGGTGATGAGAATCAGAAAGGTCAATGAGGAACCACACCAAGCTGTCACCTTTCTACCAATTTAGCACATTCAATGGCACTGGGAAGATAAAGACCTTTCAAAGAGAACGCCAGAGAGAAAGACACTTGAGAAGAACTATGATGGAGTCCTACTTGGGTGTTTCTTCCATTCGTCAATCACCCTCATTGGGTCCATATGAACAAGCTACTGGATTACCATGGTATAGGCAGATGTCCACTATATCGGCAGGCAAAAGTCTACCTTCAAATCCCATTGCCATTTATTCATGTAACCCATGGTCCAGCACCCCCAAGCCCTGAGCTCACATGGCCTGGGCTCTATTCTGGGGGCTATCCTAAAGAGATCTCTCTGCCATTGTCTCTATCTTTCTCTGTCTCTCCTATTTTCTGGAAAATCCATGAATACTGTTTTTCTAAAACTTGCACCTGGTTTTCCATAGAAGTATGTAATTGGTTCCCTAGCTCCCATACAAGCACTCAAAGTACAAATGGTATCATGTGCAAGACAGCCTTTATTTCACCCCATAGAAAATGCCCCAAATCCAAAGGACTCTCAGGAGTCCATAAACAAATACAGAAACACACAAAGGGATTATCAGTATGCCATGAACAATAAACATAAGTCTTCTCCCTTTCTGCTAACTCTCCACTTTTCCACAGGTTCCTACGTAATCCCTCCTTCCCTTGCCTCTCACTGATTTGCCAAACAGTGCTTTGGTCTCCCCCTTCACAACAACAACAACAAAAACAGTTTGGAATTGTTAAAGAGGCAACCCCTTTAATTGTTAGATCTACATTATTCAAATAACTCATAGTAATAGCGAGGGAGGAGGAAGGGGAGAGAGAGAATGAGCATTTATATAGTTCCTGCTACGGGTCAGGCACTGTGCTAAGCATTTTTTTTTCAAATATTATTTCATTCGATCCTCAGAACAACACGGTAAAATAGGTGCTTTTATTTTCCCCATTTTACATTTGAAGAAACTGAGGCAACCGGAGGTTAAGTGACCTCTTTGGAGGCTTTGATTGTCCATAGCACTCTCCATGCAGGTTGTAAAGATGAGCATTGGAAACTCCTTAAAGGAGCCAATGGCAGCTCCTGACTAAGTCTTAGTAACTGGAACTGTTACAGGTTGATAAATAGAGAAAGGGTTTTATTGACTGGGGCTGCTCCCAAGATTGATAATAAGTGTCTGAACCTTGATTTGAACTCAGGGCTTTCTGATTCCCAGTCCAATTCTTTCTCTACTGAAGCACCAGCTAAGGAACAAAGCTAAGGCTCCCTTATACTATGGCTTTATTCCCTTATGATGATACATGAACAATCCTGATGTCTTCAAAATTCCTTTTTTGTCTTCAAAAAATCATTTTTTGGATAGAAGGCTAGATTTCAGAAATTTCTTATTTGGTATTCCTGGCTAGGTAATTCCTAAAGCTGGCACTACCGGAGAAATCTCCTTAGCTGAAGGCTAGATTCTGTTATTCAATTGCTCAGGCAATCCCCTTTTCAAGGCACATAGACAAGTACAGGTAGTTCTTTCTACAACTATATTCTACAACTACCCCAGTTACTGAGAGCTTGTGGATTTAAAAAGTTCACTCTCATGTCTCTGACTTCTAAACTGTGGTCACAAATGGAAAAATAAAGACAAAAGGTAGCCAGGAACTCTGCATTTGGGTGATATTTAATGAGTACATGCAATTACCATGTAATAATTTAAAAAAAATATTATTTACTTGTAACTTTCTTTTCTTTTCAAATTTTGAGCTCCAAATTCTCTCCCTCCCTCCCACCATCTCCCACACCCACTGACAAGGCAAGCAATATGATATCAATTATACATGTGAAATCATTCAAAACATTTCCATATTAGCCATATTTCAAAAAAATAAAGAAAAATTAAAAAGTGACAAAATTATATTTCAATTTGTACTCAGAGTTAATCAGTTCTTTCTTTGGAGGTAAACAGCAGTTTTTCATTATGAGTCCTTTGGAGTTGCTTTTGATCATTGTGTCAATCAGAGTAGCCAAGTCTTTTAGAGTTGATCACCATTACAACATTGCTATTAATGTTTGAAATTATCTCTTAGTTTTTCTCATTTCACTTTACCTTGGTTCATATAGGTACTGCAATTTTTTTTTTCTGAAATCATCCTCTTATCATTTCTTTTAACACAATAGTACTCCATCACAATCATGTGCCATAACTTGTTCAGCCGTTCCCTAATTAGAGCGTTTCTTTAAATTTCAATTCTTTGCCGCCATAAAAAGAGCTACTATAAATGTTTTTGTATATATTGGTCCTTTTTCTTTTTCTTTGATTTATTTGGGATACAGATCTAGTATTAGCATTGTTGGATTAAAGAGTAGACAGAGTTTTATAGCCCCATAGTTCCAAATCATCCTCCAGTATGACTGGACTAGTTCACTACTCCAGCAACAATTCATTACTGTACCTATTTTTCCCTCCTCCTCTCCAGCATTTGTCATTTCTGATAGGTGTGAGGTGGTACTCAGACTTATTTTAATTTGCATTTGTTTAATCAATAGTGATTTTCATGTGACTATATAGTTACCTTTGATTTCTTCTTTTGAAAATTGCCTGTTTATAAATTTTGACCATTTGTCAATTGTGAAATGGCTTTTATTTTTATAAAATTGACTTAGTTCTATACTCAGTATATAACTGAGAAATAAGGCCTTTATCAGAGAAACTCGCTGTGAATTTTTTATATTACTTCCTTGTCTGTGGTCCTTTTGTATATTGTAGTTTTCCTGATTACCTCTTTTAATTGGGTTTATTTTTGCTTTTGCTTTGTCTGATATTAAGATTGCTACCCCTGCCTTTTTTACTTCAGCTGAAGCATATAAAATTCTGTGTCAACCCTTTATTTATATGTGTCTTTCTGTTTCAAGTGTTTCTCTTACAAACAACATATTGTTGGATTCTTATTTCTAATCCATTCTCTTATCTGCTTCCATTTTCTATGTGAGTTTATCCCATTCACTTTCAGAGATGATTACTGTGTGTATTCCCTTTTGTGTGTATCTCATTTTTCTTCTGTGTATCCCTTTCTTTTTATCCTGTCCTTCCTCAAAAGTATATTTTGCTTTAAACCACTGCCTCATCTAAGTGACCCTCCCTTTTATCACCCCACCCCCTTCTTTTATCCTCTTCCCCTGTTATTTCCCTACTGGATAAGCTATATTTCTATATCTAACTGTATATGTATATATTCTTCCCTCTTTGAACAAATTTCAGTGAAAGTGAGGTTAAACCATTGCTTGCAACCCATTTTCCCATCCATTGTAAAAGTTCTTATTTGTGCAGCTCTTTTATACAAGAAAAATTCCCCCATTGTATCCTAACTACTTTTTCCAGTACATCCCTCTTTCTTACCCCTTTATTTGTTTTTTTTTGGACATCATTCCAACATAATTGACTTATACCCATTCCCTCTGTCTATATAAACTCCTTTTAACTGCCCTAATAATAATAAAGTTTTTAGGAGTTACACCTATCATCTTCCCATATTGCAATGTAAATATTTTAACTTTATTGAGTCCCTTATGATTACTCTTTCATGTTAACCTTTTTATGCTTCTCTTGAATCTTGTATTTGAACATAAAATTTTCTATTCAACTTTGGTATTTTTGTCAGAAATGCTTGAAACTCTTCTATTCCATTAAATATCCATTTCCCCCTGAAAAATTACACTCAGTTTTCCTGAGTAGATTATTTTTGGTTGTCATCCTAGCTCCCTTGACTTTCAGAATATCATATTTCAAGCCTTCCACTCTTTTAACATGGAAGCTGAAAAATCTGGTGTGAACTTGACTGTGACTCCATTATATTTGTGTAGTTTCTTTCTGGCTGCTTGAAGTATTTTTTTCTTTGACATGGGAGTTCTGGAATTGTGCTATAATATTTTTGGGAGCCTTCATTTGGGGATCCCTTTTAGGAGGTAATTGGTATATTCTTTCAATTTCTATTTTACCCTCTAGATCTAAGATATCATGGCCACTTGCCTTATACCACATACTTTTGTCTCAAGTCATAAATGGCTCCTAGAGGAGGTAAATGAAGAAGGATTTCCTGACTCCCTTCCTCCCACACATACACTAACATATATATAGCTTAGCTACCCAATAGGAGTCTGTCTTAACAAAAATCAGAGCCAATCAGTTCATCTTGGCCATAGCTCCAGTCAATAAACCCTGTTCCCTAGGAATCACTAACATTTCATCCTGCAGTAGTTCTAATTACTGAGACTTAGGTCAGAATTGTCTTTGGTTCTCTTAAGGAGTTCCCACGGGTATATGTACAACTTCTGTGGAGAGAGACATGGACAATCATGAACTTCTTATTGTAAAATTCATTCTTAAATTGAAGAAAGCAGGAAAAACCATCATACTACATACTTATAACTAATGAATATAAAGTGGAAGTGACCAATAGATGTAAAGGATTAGATCTGGTAGATAGAGTGCCTGAAGAACCATGGACAGAGGTTCTCAGTACTGTTTGGGGAGCAGCAACAAACATCATTCCAAAGAAAAAGAAGAGCAAGAAAGCAAAAAGGCTGCCTGATGAGATGTTTTAAATGGCTGAGGAAAGATGTAAAGTGAAAGGTAAAGATAAACTGAACTGCAGCAGGATTACAGAGAATACAAAGGAAAGATAAGAAACTTTTCATAAATGAGCAATTCAAAGAAATAGAAGAAAATAATAGAATAGGAAAGAGATCTTTTCAAGAAATTAGAGATATCAAGTTAATGTTTTATGCAAAAAGGGGCATGATAAAAGATAAAAATAGTAGGAATTTAATAGAAGGAGGATGTGGCAAGAATATACGCAAAAACTATACAAGAAAGATCTTATCATCACCAATAAACATGATAGTGTGGTTACTGATAAAGAGCCAGACACCCTGGAAAATGAAGTCATGTGGGCCTTAGAAAGCATTGCTGACAAAAAGGCTAGTGAAGTCATGTAATTCCAACTGCATTATTTAAAATACTAAAAGATGATGTTGTTAAGGGATTGTACCAAATATGCTAGCAAATTTGGGAAACTCAAAAGTGACCACTGGATTGGAAAAGGTCAGTTTATGTCTCAATCTTAAAGTAGGACAATGCCAAAGAATGCTCAAATTACCAAACAATTATTTGTTTTCATTTCATTTCATTTTTTTTTTCACATGCTTAAGGTTATGTTTAAGATTCTGCAAGCTAGGCTTTAGCAGTATGTGAGCCAAGAGTTACCAAAAGAGAAGGGTCGTTTTCAAAGAGAAAGAGGAACTAGAAACCAAATTGCCAACATTTTCTGGGAGTTCCAGAAAATAACAACGAAGAAACAACAACAAAAACTTGAACACACAAAAAATCTACTTCTCTTCATTGACTACACTAAAGTTTTTCAATGTATGGATCACAAAAGAATATGACAAGTTCTCAAAGAGATGGGAGCACCAGATCATTTTTCTTATCTCCCATGGAACATGTATTTGGGCCAAGAAGCAACAGTTAGAACTGAACATGGAACAACTGATTGATTTAAAATTGGAAAAGGATTATGACAAGTCCTTTTGGGAGGACTTTCCATTATGAGTCCTTTGTACTTTGTTACTTACTTATTTAACTTATATACAAAGTAGGGCAGCAAGGTGGCATAGTAGATACAGTACTGGGCTAGGAATCAGGAAAATTCATCTTCCTGAGTTCTAATCCAGTCTCAGACACATTACTAGCTGTGTGACCCTAAGCAAGTCATTTAACCCAGTTTGGGCCAGTTTCTCATTTATAAAATGAGTTGGAGAAGGAAATGACAACCCATTCCAGCATCTTTTTCAAGAAAACCTCAAATGGAGTCAGGAAGAGTTGGAAATTACTGAACAATGACAACTACAAGATATGCAGAGTACGTCATGTGAAATGTCAGGCTGAATGAATTAAAAACTGGAATTAAGTTTGCCAGGGGAAATATCTACAATCTCAGATGTGTGAATGATACCACTCTGATAGCAGAAAGAAAAGAAGAACTAAGAAGCTTCTTAATGAGGGTGAAGGAAGACTATAAAAGGTGCCTTGAAGCTTAACATTAAAAATAACACTAAGATCTTGGCTATTGGTCTCATCACTTCCTTGCAAACAGAGGGAGAAGAAATGGAAACATTGTCAGATTTTATATTCTTGGACTCAGAGGTCACTGCAAACAGCAACAGGAGCAATGAAATTAAAAGATGCTTGCTCCTTGGAAGGAAAGCTATAACAAATCTGGACAGCATACCAGAGACATGTCTTTGCCAAAAAAGGTCTGGTTTTCCTAATGGCAATGTATGGCTGTGAGAGTCAAACTCTAAGGAAAGCAGAGCATTGCAGAATCAGTGCTTTCAAATTGTGATGCTGGAGGAGACTTGTAAGAGTCACTTGGACAGCAAGGGGGATCAAATCACTCAATACTCTGACTATTCACTGGAAAGTCAAATACTGAAGCTGAAGACTAAATACTTTGGCCACCTAATGAGAAGACAAGACTCATTAGAAAAGACTCTAGTGCTAAGAAAGATTGAAGGCAAAAGAAAAAGGGGATAACAGAGGATGAGATGGATAGAAAGTGTCACAGAAACAACAAATATGAGCTTGGACAGATTTTAGGAGATAGTGGAAGATAGACGGGCCTGGTGTGCTATGGGCCATGTGGTCACAAAGAGTTAGTCCCGATTGAACAATTGAACTTTAACATGAACAATCAAAGTCTAAAGATTCTGGTAAGCTCATTGAGTTGATCAGAGCATTACCCTTATACTAATATAGGTTATTTGTACAGGTGTTTAATGGGTATATAGCTCTTTATATATTATCTCCTTTAAATCTCCCAACAGTCCTGAAAGGTAATTACTATTTATTAATATCTGAAACTTCAGAGTATCCAGGCCATAGAGGAGGTAAGCCCTCAGTTTTGGAACTCTCAGCTTGGGGCCATAATAAGCTACCAAGCCTGCTTGGCAAGAACCTACTATACATCTCTCTTCCCAGACCCAGAAAGAAAGACATCATTGTATATGGTATAGAATGATGCACCTGGAGTCAGAAAGATCTGGGTTTGCATACCACCTCACATACTAATGTATGAAACTGAGCACATCACTTAACTTGTCTGAGTCTCAGTTTACTCATTTGTAAAATGAGGGAGTTGGACTAGATGACCCCTGAAGGTCTTTCAGGCTCTGAATCTAGGATCTCATGATTTTGTTTCCCCCTCCTCCTTTTCTTCCTCTCACACATGTACTTTATATCTCTTGCTTTGGAAACAATCAAATCAATACTGCCGTTGCTTCTGGAAAAGTATGTCCTCAACTCCACTAATCAACATTCTCGTGATTCTTCAAACCAGCTTTCCCATTCCTCTGTATCAGTCCTCTCCCTCATTAGAATGTAAGCTTCTTGAATGTTGGGACTCTCTCTTCTGTATTTATATCTCCAATGCCTGGCACTAAATAAGTGCTTTATTATTATTATCATTCATTCATTCATTCAACAGAGGGATAAACTGAAGCTCAAAGAGTAACCTCTTTAGGTAACATGCATAAAGTCACATAGATGTTACCTGTCAGGAAGAGGACTTGAACCCAATTTCCCCCTTTTTCAAATCCTAACCCTCTATCCATTGCACCATGTTTCCTCTTTAGTTTCTGACCCTACATGAGTAACTTTGCCCTGTCCAGGCTTCAGCGTTCTCTTTTGAACAATGGGGGAGGGAGGGTAGCATTTGCATTATCTACCTCATGAGATTGCTGTGAGGAAAACAATATGTGGATCTCAGCCATCATTATCCCACTGCTGTCACCACATAATTCACGTTATACTGGGAGGTTTACAAAGCATTTTTCCCCTATAGACCCTGAAAGACAATGCATGCTCTGTCATTTCCATTTTACAAATAGTTATGGGAGTGAGTAAAACTCAGTGGTGAATAATTCATCCAGGGTCACATAGCTATTAAATAGCAATGTTACAATTTGAACTGAGGGTGGAAAGAACACTAAATCTGGGGTTAGAAAACTTAGTTTCAAATCTAGCTTTCTGCCTTTATGATCTTGAGCAAATCACTTAGCTTGTTAGGGCCTCAGTTTACCCATCTCTAACATGAGGGGATAGGGCTGGTGGATTCTAAAGTCCAGCCCAGATCTACATCTAGGATTCTGTGATTTCTCCACAAGCAATCAGTTCACTCTACAACATGCAAAGAAAACCCCAGATGGGCATCACTAGGCATTGGTTGGGGTTCAGTGCTGAGCTGTCTTCTGCCAGAAGCATTTTTTTAATGAGAATTTAATCTCTCCTGGGTAAACTTTGAAAATATGGAGATTTTTTTCTTTCTAGTTCAATTATTTAATCAGAGCTTTAAGTTGTTCATGTGATCATTTTGTGCCAAAGCTCAAAATGGAAAAGGTGGCACCAAATTCAATGGCTTTTACTTCATCTTTTCCACTTGCTAGAGCTCTTACTGTTTAGCCGGTTACTGACACTAAGTGAATAATAACAGAACTGGAGAAAATTCATAGACTCAGAGAATGTTAGAGCCAGATGGCATGGAAAGAAAAAGTCCAACTCCCTCATCTCACAGATTAAGGAAGCTGGGTCCCAGAGATCTGACTGGACTTGTTCACAGTCACATGGGCGAATAGACATAGCGTCCCCTCCCAGACTCCTCTTCTTCCCATGACTTTCAGTTCATTGGTGGAATTGATATGGCAGGTATAGCTTGAGGCCAGTGAACAATGGTCATGTATCTCTGACCTTTCCAGTGGCTCCTGCCCTGTCCCTGTCTTCCTATTACTGAATATTGCCTCCTCACCTCTTCTCCACAAGAATAAAGACTTAACAGACCATCCAGTCTCATTTTGGTATACAAGAAGTATTTAAAAACTGCTCATTCTCTGGTGCTTCAATAATGTGTATGTGTATGTGTATACACACACATATCCATTTCTATCTGATACCCATCTTGCATCCCCTCCCCATCTCCTAGAATGGGTTCACTACCTGATGTTGGCATGACTTTCCAATGACTGTTAGTCTATAAAGCAGAGTAAATTTTTGGTTCACTTAGGCTCTTTCTATGAACGACTCCATGCCCATTTTGCTCTCCTTCTAGAAATAATTGAAAGGCTGTTGATTTTTTACTCTTCAAGCTGGAGCCACAGAATTTAACAGTTGGAAAGGATCTCAGAACATAGAAACAGAGCTGGAGGAAACTTTAGGAACTTTTCTAGTTCAGCTTCCTCTTTCACAGATGGTAAAACTGAGACCTGGAGAAGTGGTTTGATTTTCACAAGGTTATATATCAAGTTAGTATCAGAATTGAGCAATTTAATTTCAGTTTCCTGCAACAAGTTTACTTTAATAGTTCCCTTCTAGCTCTATCTGTGAAATTTCTTTCACTAAAGAGTCAACATTGCCTTATTTGATATATTTTATGAAGAAGCAGCACAGGTGGTTTCTAATGACTTATGGAGTGGGAGCCCTTTGGTATATATAAAAATTATAGACAGGATCTGGAGCTTTTAAATATTGATCAAGAGAGTCATTTGGATTGGTAGTACATGATTCACAGACTGCTATACATTCTGCATCTAGGGAATCTATTAGCAAACTGTACGTTTTATTATAGAACACTTGGCCTTCCAGAAATTCTTTATGGTGCTGCAAAGAGCTAGTTAAGTGTGGGATTTCCCCCCCCTGTTTTTAAGACCCTTGTGTTTTCCTGGAAACACACCTTAAATTGAGCAAATCTATAATGTTGGTGGAAACTCTTTTTGCAATATGAACAGTCCTTTGGAGACTGCATTTTGAGGAAGAAAAGTTGTGAGGTTAAAAAAAAGTAGCCACAAAATGAAAATTGGAAATATTGCATCTGTGTTGACATGATTTACAATAGACCTTGCCTCTTGAAAGTTTTTTCTCCTTCTGAATGAAGGCCAAGGATTCCTGAGAGATAAGACTGTCTCCTCTGGGTTCTCTCCTATGAATGTAAAACCTTTATGCTATAAATTGAGGCTGTACACCTTGAGAATGAAGTAGGGAACATTTTTTTTTTTGCTATTGTGAGCTTACAAAAACCAATTCCTTTTTCTTTATGTCAAATATATATATATATATATACCAATGTTGCTATATGGGCTTATTTTATTTTAGTGTTAAGGAAAAAAAATCCTACCAGTTTCTGGATGTGTCAATTGTGACTCTTGAATATATAATAAATACTACCTTTTCCCATAAAGCCTTACTTGCCTTCCTAAGCCCATCTCGAAGTAATCTTTCCCTCTATGTTAATTAATTAAGGAGATTGTGTCTTTCTTCTTGTACTTTCAATAGTCCATCTTGTTCTAAAATCTCCCTTGATGCTTCACCAAAGGGTAGACATGATATGATCCCAGTTCCTTGAAAGCTTTTGTTGACAGGTTGCCTGCTATAGTGCTGGGCTTAGAATCAGAAATACATGGATTCATATCTTGCCTCTGGCACTTACTATATATCTCTGGACATGGAGAGCCTGGATATGAACTAGGGAGACAATTAGATGGCTTAGTGGACAGATGCTGAGCCTAAAGTCAGGAAGACCTGAGCTCATACTGAGTATGACCTGAGATCATACATACAAGCTGTATGATCCTGGACAAGTCACTTAATCCTGTTTGTCTTAACCCACTGGAAGAGGAAATGGTAAACCACTCCAGTATCTTTACCGAGAAGCCCATGGACTTTATGGTCCACAGGGTCATAAGAAATGGACACAATTAAACAACAACAATGGAATGACTTACAAGTTAATGACAACTAAGTCCAGAAAACTGATAAAACCTCTCCATCCTAATTATTTCCTAAGAAACTTTTGCTTATTAACTTCTCTGAGTCTCATTTATCTCATTTCTAAAGTGAGCTTAATAATATCTATTATAGATATTGACTCTTTCATGGAGTGGGCAGGGGCTCAAATTGAATCATGTACACAGATCACTTTTCAAAGATATTGAAGACCATATATATAAATGTCAGTTATTGTAGTTTTTCAGAATCTTGCTAGCAGAGCACAAACCTGAAAATCTTAAACCCAGGAAGTTCTCGAGTGCAGGTAGAGTGATGTGTTTGTCCTCTGAGTTTAGGCTGACTTGTGTGCCTCAGGCTGTTGTCCACCATAAGACTGTTTTGGAACAGGACAACTCATGATTTTTGCCTTCTGAGACCTGAAGGGAGTCCCCATCAGCATAGGCTAGAGGGAAGGGCCACATGTGTTAGGAGCTTATGATACTGTGGGACTGAGAGGGAAAAAGAGAAAGACGGATGTGTCTCCTCACAAGAAATTTCTTGTCCATTTCCTTTCACTGCTTAGGGATCTGACTACAAGGGGAATCAAGTGCTGACTCTTCCACAGGAGGGTTATTTAGAAGTATCCTATGATGTTGGAATCATATATTCAGAGCTGAAAATGACCCTCCCCCCATATTTTACATATTAAGAAATTGAGGTCTAGAAATTCCAAGTGACTTGCTAGGGTCACACAGCTACTAAGTGTTTGAGTCATGACTAGAATTCAGTTCTTCCTGATGCCAGGCCTAGTACTTTACCTGCTAGATGACTCTTCTCAAGAAGCAATCTGGTACAATGGAAAGACCACTATTTCTAGAATAAGAGGAAGTAGGTTCAAATTCAGTTTCTGATCTTTATAACCTGCATGACCTCCTTGGGACTCAGTTTCCTCATCTGGAAAATTAAAGATGAAAGCAGTGCATGGCACATAGTGGCATAATAAATGCTTATTGACTGACTGCCTCGATGGCCTTTGAGGTCCCTTATAGTTTTAGATCTGTGATCCCAAAATATGTGTGGATAGATGATTTCAGAGACTGATCAAAGATCTGAGTGGCTGTCAGTTTTGGGGACAGTGATGGTATGCTCTGGTTATATATTCACGTGAAATTAGAGAGTCAGAGTGAATGGGTCAGTCAATGAACATTTATTAAGCAGTTACCATGTGTTAATCACCATACGAACTCAGTATTGGCATTGATACTAATGCATTAGTATTAATTATTATTATTAATTAATTAGTATTAGTTTGAATGAAATTAGGGAATAGCAGGAGAGTGAATAGCAAGAAGGGTCTGCAGTGAACTGATGTTTGGGATTGGCTTGGGAATGTGAGTCAGTGAGCTTGTACTCTGACAGTAAAATTGAGAGTGGACAAATGGCAGAGAGGTGGCCTGTCCCTAAGGGACCCATTATAGAGCTCCTGTTACTATACTGTAGTCTTAGGAATTGTGACTTGCTAGTATTCTCCACACAGAATATACCAGTGTAATGTCAGCAATAATGAAAGACTGTCTGAGAAGATAAGACTCTGTTCTGTCCAGCATATTTCAGTCCTGGGCATCTGAGCTTTGGGGGCTTCTGGAAATCATGGGGGTGGGTAGGTAGGACAGTGGGTAGAACACTAGATCAGGAATCAGGAAGAACCAAGTTTGAACCTGGGCTCTGACACGTGTTTGTGTGAGCCTGGGCCGGACACTATAATCTATGTTTGCTTTAGTTACCTTGTCTGTAAGATGGATATAATAATAACACCTGCCTTCCATGGTTGTTCTGAAGATTAAATGTGATTATGTTTATGAAGCACTATGTAAACCTTAAAGAACTATATAAATCCTATGATTGTCATTATCACATTTGTCATTGTTATTCTTATGCTCTGCAGGAAAGTATTTGGGTCAGAGGTTTGTGTGGTGGTGGTGGGGGAAGAGGATTATAGGTGATTGGATTGAGCTCATCAGTTCACTGAAACATGAATAACAATACAGATCTGCATGTCTCAGAAATATGTCTATGTCTTCTCCTATGAGGCTGTCTATTGGTACAACTTTCTAATTCAATGTAACCTAAAGGGTGGAAAACCTGTCTAGGAGGGAGGAAGACCAGAGATCAAATCCCACCTCAAATATTTACTGTCTACGTGATCATGTTCATCATTTAATCTCTCAGGGTCTTGATCTACTCATCTATGAAACAGATAGAATAATGCTTACATCACCTACCTCTCAGGATTGTTGTGAGGAGACCGAGTCACAAATGTTCAAGTGCCATCGATTCGTTTCATCAGTTAGAGTTAAGAACTGTCTAGGAAGACCTATGTGTTAGATGTCTCTGAATCTCCCTTGTACATAGTAGATTCCCCATCACTGAAGGAAAGAAATCAAAATTAAGTACTACATACTAATTGTGTTGTTTCTTGTTTTCTCCCCAAATGTCAGAAATAATTTGGAACCGGCATTTCAAAAGTGTGTGTGTGTGTGTGTGTGTGTGTGTGTGTGTATGTGTGTGTTCAATTTTAGGCATTTTAGGAAGACCATAAGCAAGCAGACTAGCTGGAGATTGATTGTCCAAAGGCAGGTAACCAGAATGGTGAGGAGTAAGGTGAGAAAAGCATGAGATGAAGATTGATTAAAGGTACTATGGGTATTTATACTGGAAAAGACAAGACTTATTTGAACCATTTGATAGATGTCTTGGCAACCACATGGAAGAGGACTGAAACTTGTTCTGGCTTTAGCAGGAATTACTAGGTACAAGGGGTAGAAGTTTAGGAAGAGGGAAATTTCAGTTCACTGTAAGGAAGAACTTTTTTTTTAATTAAACCATCCTGAGGCAGCTAGGTGGCACAGTGAATAGAGCACCAGCCCTGGAATCAGGAGGACTTGAGTTCAAATCCAGCCTCAGGCACTTAACACTTAACTAGCCCTGTGACTTTCGGCAAGTCACTTAACCCCAATTGCCCTGCCTTCCCCCCTCCAAAAAGCAAGAGAGAGAGAGAGAGAGAGAGAGAGAGAGAGAGAGAGAGAGAGAGAGAGAGATTAAATTAAGCTATCCAAAAGTGGAAAGGACTACTACAGTTCTCTTTTGTCAGTGTTCAAAAAGATGGTTGAACAATTTTCAGGGATATTATAAAGGGGATTCATGTTTCAGTAATTAAAATTATAAATAAAAATTAGATTATCTGATACCAAGTCCCTTCTGATCCTGGGATTCTATGTTCTTCCACCAAATTGACTTTTTCATATGTTGGCCTTGGCACACATGGCCATTCTTTGGAGACACATACTTCATCAGTGTTAAGCATGATTGCTTTTTATCCCAGAAATTTTTTTTGTATTTAGTGTAAAAATAATTGAACCCTATTTACATTCTTTGGTCTCTTATGACATTTTGTTGTTGTTGTTGATGGGGAAACTGAATTTTACTGAATCTAAGAAATTACATAAAGGTTAATGAAGGCTAAGGTCAGGATTCTGATGTGACCATTCAATCCTAATTAGTTCCCAAGATGATTTTATTTGCTTCAAATAACCAAGCAGCCTAAAATATGCTTTCAGCAGCTATTTTCTCTTTAACTGAACTCTGAGGCCAAATATAATATACTATTCTTGCTGTGGAAATAGACTTTAGCACGTGCAGACTTTTAAGGTCCTTCTGCCTAACGATATGCTAGCTATCCTTTTAAGGCCCACTGATCTAAGGAACAGAGCTAATCACAAGAGCCTTCTTTAAGCATTCCTGTCTCTGAATTCTTCAAGTTTTCTTTTCTTTTAAAAAATGAAATTCATATTGTTACTTTTATTCCATTTTTTCCCCTTATGTTTCTGTCTTGAAAACCCTGGTGAGACTATAATCTCCTTGAAAGCAGGAACTGTGGCCATTGGTCTTGCTTACCAGTAGTCTCTGGCACAATGCCTGTGGGGGGGAAACAGAGAGAGAGAGAGAGACAGACAGACAGACAGAGAGAGAGAGAGAGAGAGAGAGAGAGAGAGACAGAGA
>NW_027185698.1:28267329-28299606 GCF_028583685.1 Petaurus breviceps papuanus | reverse complement strand
AGAGACAGAGAGAGACAGAGAGAGAGAGAGAGAGACAGAGACAGAGAGAGACAGAGAGAGAGAGACAGAGAGAGACAGAGAGAGACAGAGAGAGAGAGAGACAGAGAGACAGAGACAGAGACAGAGACAGAGAGAGACAGAGAGATTCTTACAGTAGTTCAATTACCTGGGCACAAGTTTGCTTCAGAAGAGAGGGGGTGTTGCTGAATTGTCTGCTTTAAAAGTTCATTTGTCTAAGATAGGACTTCCTTCAAATTCTAAAAAAAGTAGTTACTGAATTGAATCTGACTCACAGTTTTGAGATAGTATTTGCTTATTTGCATATAACAAGCTGTAGATCATGAGGGTGAATGGAGAACTCAATTTGCTTTGGTAATTTGCAGAGGAAGAAGTGCAGAACAGAGAGAACTTTTAGATTTATGACTGGGGAAATATGGACACTGGAACTATAATTATGGAATAAGTGTTGTTTATCAGATTATAGATAGAAGATGAGAATTTGGCAACTAACTGTTAGCTAAGGTGGGGTTGTTCATCTAGAGACTACAGCTGAGAAAAGTTAAAAGACAGAGAAGTAGAGAAAAGGAGAGAGATGAAAGAATAGAATTCAGAACTGTATCAAAGAGAGACAGTAACTGCACTGTGCTTTGTTGCTGGTCAGACTGATTGTCCAGTGAGAGGCTGGAGTGCTTTCTAGTGCCGTATGTTGCTAAGCAGAAATATTAAAGAGATTATATGTTGCTTTCCATTAGGGTTTACTGATGAGAAGAATAAGATTAGGAAAGAAAAGAACACAGAAGATACTTCTATGCATTGCCATTGTTTGCTGAAATGTAAAGAAGATGAAGACTCCTGCGATGTAGCAGAGTTGGAGAGGTTTTATCCATTATTAGGATATTTTTTTTCCCTGAAGTTCTATCATAGCATTGGGTAAGGCTGAGGCTGGATGTGATGGATACAACAGCTGCTCTTGAGGGATAAACCCAGGTGAGCAGAGAACAACTTGGAAGTGGAACACCAGAAAATAAGCCCAAATAATCCAAATGAGATGCGCCCAGTGAGATGCTAGTCAAGAACAATGAGATCAAGTTAGCTTAATAGTGGAAACATCTGTTCAACACAAAAGGTTTTGTGGACAAATCCTGCCACAGAATGAGAACATGGATGCATATGGTTTTGAGTTTCCATGACTACTTGTATTCTCTCCACGTGTGCTTTTCTTCCCTTTGGGTATTTTAGACTTTAGGTATTAGCCTATTATTACAATAGATATTCTGTACATTGGTAGAAGATAGTAATTGTGGTTTACAGTTATGGCATTCTATATAAAAATTATATGCTTATTTTTCATTTCCAGTAAATAGTTTGGTTAAGATTAATTATTAGTGACTTATGTGTTCATGATAAATATATTGGTGAGGATATGTAAGTTTTGGCATTGGTGGGAATAGTCATCCACATGGGTTATCCCTGGCACCCTGAGAGTTAGGGTAGTAACCATATGGCCACCTCTAGTGGGACTACCCAGACCTGCTGAATTAGATGCAGTTGGGGTGACTGAGCTGATCCCAGTTCAGGAAGAAAGAAAGCATTGGAAGAGATGGAGTTAGTGTCCAGGTTGCACACACACACACACACACACACACACACATGCATGTGTACATGCACACCCAGCACACCCCCCCCACATAAACATTATATATACACATGTATACCTATATACAAACATAGAGACTGCTTAACAAGCTGTGTCAGTTGTCTATCCACTTGCATGAACAATAGGCAATATTATTTTCCTGTGTGAATAATTAGGTTGAATTGTCTAGAATGGTTTGGGAGTCACTTTAGGACATTCTGTTGTGGGATTTGATGGAATCAGTATGATATCCATGAAGAACACTAACAATCACTATCTATAGGGAATTCCCCTTCAACATAGAGTCTGTGTGAGATCACTTCCATAACAGAGGTAAACAACTTTGGTAAGCATGCATCTCCCAGTTTTATTCAAATGCTCATTAGACAAGCTTATCTAGGTCATTGTAGTTGTGCTTAGAAGTGAAACCACTAGCATCTGGGGTGATAAGGAAAGGTCTTATGTAGAAGATAGTCCTTAAAATTTGAAGAAAACCAGGGATTCTAAGAAACAGAAGTAAGGAGAAAGAGTTTTCCAGGCAAAGGGGAGAGCCAGTGTAAAGTCATGTAGTGAAAAGGTGTGAAAAACAGCATCCCCTAAAGAATTTAATTCTACTGAAGTGGAGGACACTAGTCATACAGATAAATAAAAGGAAGGAGATTTGAGAGGGGGAGATGGATAATGAGGAGGATAAGTAAAGGCTTCCCATAGGAGCTGGAGTCGGCATTGAGACTCAGGAGAAGCTAAGGATTCCAAGGAGAAGTAAGGAGGGGGTGGCTTGCACGGCAATAGCCTGTCAAAGGCAACCAATGGATGCAAAATTGAAGGAATTGTATAAAGTCAGTTTGGCTTCAATGTAGAGTATATTAAAAGGAATAATGTGAAAGAATCCTTGAAAGTGAAACTGGAATCAAACCATTGTTGGTTTGGAGACTCAGCAAGTCCATCAATCACCCCATTTCACTTAAAGTACCTACCTTAATCAAGGGAGAGCATCTTGACTTAAATGATCAAAGATATTCTACTAGGTGTGTTAAGTCCTTGAATGCCATTGGATAAAATGAATTGAGGTGCCACAGGAAGTATGATGCTATTGGCTGAAGAGATCCAGCAATGGCCTGTGAGCCTTCCATAAAATAGCAAGCCAGTTTGGAATCTAAGTATCTGAGTATCCAATAGTGTGGTGGAAAATTGTCCCAGCCAACCCACTGAAGGGGAATTGCTGAGGGAGTAGGGGAGGAGGCATGTGCTTTGGTCTCACCTCTCTATCTCCACCTCCCCAACCCTCCTCACCCTGTGATCAGAAAAGAATCTTGTGAACTTCCAAAGGTCATAGGATTTGGCCTTCTCAGTGTCATCTTAGCAATATTCCTGAAAGAGCTGACAGCAGCACTTTTATCTGAAGCCTAAGTTCATGGTGTTTGGCTTCCATTCATACTCTTGACTCACATTAAATTTTTAGCCCACTAAATTCTAAAATCTTTTCCACATAAAATGTTGTATAGTCAAGTCTCTCTCATTCTATAGTTGGGGGATTGATTTTTTTTTAACACAAGTATATGGCTTCATAATTACACCTAGTAAATGTCATCTTATTAGGTCCAGCCCATCAATCTAGTATGTCAGGAACGTTTTGGATCCTGACTTCATCATCCAATGTGTAAGCTATTTCTCTCATCTGAAAATTATAGAAGCATGCTTTATGTACTTTGGTAAAGATGTTGATGGCATAGGGCCAAGAAGTGATGCCTAGTTTTCCCTCTTTCTAGGCTTATAATCATAGAATTAAAAAGGATTCAGTCTAAAAGGTACCTTACAGACCATAACCCTATGCCCTTTTTTTAATGCCTAAGGAAATTGAAAATTAAAGGAGATATATAACTTGAACCTGGTCACACAGAGTTACTATAAGATTAAAGTCTTCATTTGTAATGAAGTTGATTATAATAGTTTCATTCATTCACTGAACAATCATTTACCACAACAGCAATTAACAAGTATATATTAAATGCCTATTTTATGCCAAGTCCTGGGTATGCAAATTTAAAAAGAAACAATTCTTACCCTCAAAGAACTTAGAATTTTTTATTTATTAAATGCCTACTTTGTGTGCATAATTATACTAATTAAATAAGACATAAACCTATTGTCATAGAACTCACAGAGGGAAAAGATGTATAGGCATGTGTGTATACCCACATACAATGCATATATACACACATGATTATGGAATGATGACAAAAAAACTAAAAAGGTGACTAGATCAGAAGTGCTATACAAGGTCTGAGGAAGGAAAGAGAATCTCTTATTGACAGGATCATGCATCATAAAGGAGATGGTATTTGAGCTGGATCTTTAAGAATGGGGAGGATTTTTCCAGGCATAGATTGACAGTGGAGAAAGGGATGTAGGCCTAAGGAGCAGTGAGAGCAAAGCACAAAGATGGGAAAGCATCGGTCATGCAGAAGGGACAATGAAGGCAATAGACTAAATCATTCTCCTTCTCACTCAGTGAGCTTTAATGTTATGGTCTTAGAGATTGCCTGTAAAAAACAGAATTATTTATGTTATTTTTAAAGAAAACCATGATCTTTTTCTTTCTACTGAGTCTTACAAGCCATAAATCTGGCCAGCCTCAGACCGGGTCTTAGCAGTGTATGCATCCTTCCTGAACAGCCACTGTTTAATTCACAGGGAATCAAGAGGCAGGAGGGAGGATAATGTTGAGTTCATGCTGTTAGGAACAATCGCTCTGGCTTAGAGACATATGTAGCCACAGAAGGCTGAACAGACCACCGTAGCTTTAAGGCACTGAAAGATGAAAAAGGACAGGCAGGATCTGGGGCCCAGGGGGATCAGGCCCTGAAGCCTGCAAACAAACCCCGGCTGCTTTCATTTTGGTCCTGATTTTCTTTGTACAATTTGGATTTGCTTAATGAGACCCTAGTGGATTGGGGCTCAGGAGAGGAAAATGGGGGACCAGAGGGACCGAACAATTCAAACTCCATAGACATGAATGTGGTTTTAGAGTCTGCAATGGGCCTAAAACTAACTTTGCTGTCATTCTCATCTCCCGAATGAGAACATGAAACAGCTTTTTAAAGCAAGATGCTCTTCTGAACACCGTCTGGCTTCCGCTATATGTCCAGTGGATTCAGTGGGAGCATTGCGCAGTTAGGCATTCTGCCCGTGTTGCCAATCTCATTTTCAATCTGTCAGCTTGTTTATCAAACTGAGGCTGCTAGCTTCATTAGATATTGCTGACTTCAACATTCTGGAAACCGATGATCTCATTGGCATGGATGTTCCAGTCACCAAAGCAGACCACAACCCCAGCCATCCCTCCAAACCATAGCAGATTTTATTCAAAACTAAACTAAGCTAAAAACAAAAACTGTTTGGTAATAGGTATCTGGTGGTGACCCTCCCCAGACTCGCCTGGGATGGGTCTCAGACGACTGAAACAATTGAAAGAATATTGCATCTTGGTGGTCCTAGTACTGGTGTCTTTAAGTTCAAAGAGGTTTATTAGCGTGTGTATTGTCACCAGAGTGCAATTCATCACTGGGTGAATGTTGAAAGTCATTCCGGCTTGATAGAACCTACCTGAACTTGCATGTCACTTTCAGATCTTTGAGATGGACCCCAAACTCATCCCATCACATGATGTGACGTCAGAGGAGGATTTGAATAGCAGCTGTTCCAGCCAAATACATGTTTGAGCCCAGGAAAGAAATTACCTTTTTCTTGTGGTTACTTGCCTGTTTTCCATGCTAATTGTGAAGTGCTGAGTACTCCTGTTGATCAATCAACAACCATTTATCAAGCATCTGCCATGTGTCCAGTCCCATGTTCACTCCTAGAGATACAAAAAATTTTTAAAATAGTCCTTGAACATATTTTGTAATGTGAATGCATATACAGTAACACAACATATATATAAGGTCAATTCAATGTCATTTGTTGAGGGAGACCATAAAGGCTTGGAGACTTCTTCGAGGTAGTAGTTTATAGAATTTTTTAAAAAGTGGGGTAGAGAGAAAATGTTATTATGGGCAGAATTGGTTAATTTCTTGGTATCAGTAGACAATAATAATAAGATCTCATCTTTCTCGTAACTAGCATAGTTCTTCATCACTTTACGTATTTATTCTGTCCTATTTTCTATTACATAGGTTCTTGATCTTTCTTGTGTAGTGGAGCCCTTTGGCAGTCTGATAAAGTTTACAGAATCCTTCTCAGAATAATCTTTTTAAATGCATAAAATAAAATACATAGGATTACTGAGGAAACCAAACAAATTGAAACAGTTATCCAAATACTGCTTTGAAAAATGTTCACAGATTTCAGGATAAAGACTCTTGTGCTAGAGGTGGCATGGTATAGTAAATTGAAAGCCTGGCTTTAGTTCACTGAGTCCTGGGTTCCAGTCCTGCTTCTGAGGTGAAATGGCTGTGTGACATCAGGCAGATCACTTAACTTCACAGTACCCTCACCAGTTTCCTAAAGCTGCAAGTTCTGAACAAGTGATCTTTTTTTTTTTTTTTTTAGAGCAACCGGGATTAAGTAACTTGCTCAAGGTTATACCGCCAGTTATTTCTGGGTGTGGTGCTGAGTGTCAGAGTCCAGATTAGATCCCCAGGTCATCCCGACACTGGAGCTGGTGCTCTTACTCACTGTGCTACCTGGGCACCCTACAGGTGGTGATTTTTGCCACTTGAGAAGGTCTTCTCACCTGCATCTACAGCAATAAAATTACAGGTCCAGTACAATTTTTTTTTATTCCTGTAGTCATTTGCACCATGTATCTTGTTCCCTCTGTTAGGCTTTAAACTCTTTGAAGAGGAGACTACATCTTATTCATCTCCAGGAAATGAAAAATATTTTCACATTATCAGTAAAGAATGTCTTCAAAAGTATGGACCCTGCTCCATCCACACATATTGTAAGTCCCTCTACAATTTAGTAGATGTCTTTGAGAGTTGATCAGGCTAAAGCATCCATCACTGAGTGGCCCATCTGGAGAAGAGTCTTTCTAAATTTAGCCAGGCAGGTTTATAGTTAATGGCCTCAGGATCGCTTTCTAGCCCCATAGGCAAAGAATTTTCCACTTGGGAGGACAAGTTAGAGCTTGCCACTCACAGGAATAGCATTTGAGTAGCTCCAGGACACAATGAAGCATTGGAGAAGGCATTTAAGCGAGATGCTTGCACATAGTAGGTTCTTGTTGAGTTGAATTGACTTTTTCATCTGCTATTGCATGCAGGGTTTACATAATTGCATCTTTTCATAAATATGTAGATTGATTCTGCATCTGCCTGAATATAAATATTGACTTCCAAGTTGAAATTCTTAGTAAATATTAAAGAACTGTATTTTTTGCATGGGACCAATAATTAATTGTGAGATAAACATATTGCAAGCAGGTATAATGTTATAATTAGACCTTGGAAATGAGAACCCCCTATGCAGACTGAAATTACATTCCATTTTGCCCACTTTTCTGACTCATCAGCAGTTGTCATGGGGTGAGGAAGCTCAGAGAATCATTACTGTTTGTTTGCTGACTATTTCTTTGTGCAAGGAGAAAGAACACAGCCTTTGGGGGTAGTTTGATTCCCACTCCTTCCCCCTCCCTGCTGTCTTCCTTCCCCAGCCATGAGCAGGGAGAGTGGGACTGTCTAAAAGAGAAATTTTATGTCAGCAAAGCATTACTATGAGGAGAAGGTCCTTCCTTTGGCCTTCCACTTTTAACTACCTCTCCCCCTGTTCCTAGAAATAGATTGTCTTGTTGTTTGAAAGATGCTAATGCTTTGTGATTAGTCTTCAAGGAAATTTTCCCTAAGAATAATAATCATTTCACTGCTGCAGTCCTCTCAAATTAGTCTTTTTAAGAACAAAGGGAACTCAATTCTGGGAAAAGAACTTGAAGATAAATACAAATGAAAATTTTATAAAAAGTAAGATAACAGTTTATTTCCTCCCCCACCCCCACAGCTTTTGTTCCTAGCTCCTAAACTAAGTGTTTTGTGATGATCACATACCCAAAGATTCCTTGAAATCAAACCCACAACTAGGACATTTTCTACCAGGGAAAAAGGTCGATGGTGGTGGTGGTAAGGAGTGAGCTAAAGGATGGAAGGAAAATGAATTAATAAGGAAAGTAATCTAGAAAGATATCTCTAGGAATAAGGAAGTACAATATGGAAAACCACAAGTTTTCTATGCTGCTGAAAGACTGGCTATTGTCTGGGAGGTAGGGGCAGGGTATACTGGGGTCAAGGGTAGAGGTGATAGGATGAGGCTGCCATTGCTGTGAGTATAACTCACCTGGAGTACAGCTTCTGTCAATTAGAAGGACAGCATTGGATGTTTCTGTAAGTGACCTTTACACTTCACTGCTCTGGCTTAGTCCCATGGTCACACTACTTTGTTGTTCATTCATTTCAGTCTTGTCTGACTCTTCATGACCCCATTTGGGGTTTATTGGCAAAGATCATTATCTTTGTCATTTGGGTGGCTTGCCATTTCCTCCTCCAGTTCATGCAGATGAGGAAACTGAGGTGAACAAAGTTAAATAACTTGCCCATGGTCACACAGCTAGTAAATTTCTGAGGCTGGATTTGAACTCATGAAGGTGAGTCTTCCTGATTCGCATCTCAGTGCTCTATCCACTGTGCCACCTAGCTGCGCCCATATACAACCTTAATTGTGGCTGTTTCTGAAATCCAGGATTGGCACATGATAATTAAATATTTAAAACTTAACATAGCTGTCTTTCTTCAGGATATGCTTTTTTAGAGTTCTGTTGATTACAGATTTCCTACTCATTCTGGGCTTTGTTATTCTTGGCTATATTCTTTATATTTTTAATATATAATAAATATTATATTTTATGATATGTATATATATATATATATTCTTTAAGAATAAGTATTGGAATATTAGACTTGGAGAAGACCTTGAGTGTCATTAAATTTTAAAATAGAAGATGAGGATACTGAGACTTATAGAAATAGGGTACAGTGATTTACTCAAGGACACCCAACTCACTAGTGTTAGAGCCAAGATTAAAACCCAACTCTCCTTTGCCCCAGAACAGCATGCTTTCCCCAATACTGTTGTTCTGCCATAAATAAACAAATAGATAAATAAATGAATGAATGAACAGAAAAGCTTGAAAATAAATGTTTAGTAGCTCAGACTTGAGTTATTGCTGAGTAGGAACATTGGATTTGAAACTCAGATTTTGTATTCTGTCATTCTGGAGTGACCCCCTAGTGTTCAGTTTGCTTGTTTAGTTTCCCCGAGGGCCAAAAAGGAGGCAAAAGTTGATGACTCCTGGATTGGTGCTCTCTCCTGTGAGTTACTCCTTCTCTTCCCCCCATGTTGTATCTGCCACTCTCCACCATCTCTGACTTGGCAGATCTATGTGGGCAGTTTTGTCCTTCCTCCTCCATTTTCAGTTCAAAACACTCCTTGAAGAGATTGGTCAAGTCGATAAAAGCAATCCAAGGGTCTTCAATCTTCATGAGCCACAATATGGAAAAAGAGAGGCTTTTCTTCTTCAGGTATCAGCAATCAGGCTATGGAATTTCGTGAAAAGCACAAGAGATCTGAGGATAAAGGAGGCCACTGAGTACTTGTTTAAAATGTTCTTCTTTGAATCACTTATTCTAATTTCTATCAAAATCCCATTAAGAACTCATTTACACTGATTTCATAGGATTTAGAGCTGAGAGAGATCTTACAGGGTTTCCTTCAAAACTCAGTCCAAATACCATCTTTTTCAGGACAGCTTTCCTGCCCATCTCCTTCCAGTTGCTAGTGTTTTCCCCTACAAGTTAACTTGTGTTTCCTATGTATATGTATACGTATGTATGTATGTATAGTTATCTATCTTTATCTATCTATATTTGTCTTTGTAGCACATATTACTTAATCTAGTCAGCTATATAAATATTATTTCCCTTTTTAGAATGCAAGCTATCTAAGGGCAGGGGCTATTTTTGTTTTCTGATTGTCTGTGGAACCCTTAGACCCAAAAGGATCCTGGCTTTGCTGTCTAAAATGTTAGCTATCCTTCTTGACTTCTTTGCTGCCTTTGACACTGTTGATCAACCTCTTTTCCTTGATACTTTCTTCCCTCTAGGTTTTAGTGACATCACTCTCTCCTAGTTCTAGCCTGTGTGGCTACTCATCATTCCCCTTTTCTTGGTCTTCATCCAGACTATGCCTACTAACTTTGGGTGACCCTTCCCAAGGCTCTGTCCCGGAATCTCTTCTCTTCTTCCTTTATTCTTTTTTTGTTGATGATTTCATCAGTTCCCATGTATTCAGTTTTTCTCTTGATGCAGATGATTCTCAGATCTATTTTTGTACCCCTACCTTTCTACTGACCTCCAGGCTGACATATCTAACCACTTATTTGACATCTCAAGCTAGATGTCTGGTAGATATCTTAAACTTAACTTATTCAGAACTGAACTCATTTATATCTTTCCCCAAACCTTCCCCTCTTCCTAATTTCCCTAGTACCATTCCATCGTCCTCCCAATGACTTCTAACCTAGTCATCATCCCCAACTCCTCACTCTCTCACCACCAGGTCCAATCTGTTGTCAAGTCTTATCAATCGTACCATTCTGACATGTCTCTTCTGATATTTCCACTACCCTGATGCAGGCCTTCAACAACTCATAGTTGGACTATTGCAATAGCTTCCTGGTTTGTCTCCCTGAATCAAGTCAATCCTTTACTGAGCGGGTCTGACCATGTTACCTCTTCTCCATTCAATAAAGTCTAATGACTTCTTATTTCCTCCAGGATCAAATATAAAATCCTCTGTTTGGTTTTGAAAGCCTTTCATAACCTGATCCCTTTAAACCTTATGTACTCTGTAATCTAATGACACTGGCCTCCTTACTGTTACTCACACAAGCACCTACTGACTCAGCCTATTTTTATTTGCCATTGGCCATGGAGGAAAGTCTCTCCCTCTTTATCCCCACCTTTTTACTTTTGTGAACTCCTTAAAGTCTCAGACAAAATCCCACCACCTGCAAGAAATATTTCCAGGTCCTTTGTAAAGGTAATGGCTTCCCCCTCTGGGATTGTCTCCAAATTATTCTCAATAGTCCATGGATATTTCTTAAGCTCTTATTGTGTACCAGTCACTATGCTAAACACTGGAGATACAAGTCAGAAAAATAGAGTTCCCTGCCCTCAAAGAGAATAGAATCTAGTGGGAGAAGACAAAACACAAAAGGGAGCTGAAAAGGAGGAAGGGGCACCAAAGGGTACCACCAAGGGGGCGTGATATTCAAGAATTTGAAAGCAGGCAGAGCAGCTGGAGGGAAAGGGAGACCTGGCTCACTACCCGTGTTTCCCCGATAATAAGACACTGTCTTATTATATTTTTTTGGACAGAAAAGCACCAGAGGGCTTATTTTCAGGGGAGGGCTTATTTTAATGAACATTGACAGCAATTTTAATAAACAGGTAAATGTGAACAAAAAAAATGTACCTTTATTCAATAATGAATTCAATAAAGAACAGGATGACGCGCTCACTGCTGCAGCTCTGATTGGATGTAGCTCGGAGCACGGCGTGCGTTTCACGGGGGGGGGGGAATGGTGCATACAGAGGGTACCGTAATGTAGCATGTAGAGCAGGGGATCACCTTCACTACAGTAGCAATCTCAATAGGGCTTATTTTCAGGGGAGGACTTATTTTAGAGGAATCTTACACAGTAAGGGGAGGGCTTATTTTCAGGATAGGTCTTATTATGGGGAAACAGGTAGAAATTCTGAGCACTCTGTAAAGGCATGCGCTTTTTTTGTAATCCTGTCGATATCTCATTTGTATATAATTGTTTGCATATTGTCTCCCCCCTTTAGATTGTAAGCTCTTGTGAGAGCAAAACTGTTTTTGTTGGTTTTTGTATCCCTACTGCTTACTTAGTACAGTGCCTGGGGCATAGGTGCTTTAGCTTGTGGACTTAACAAATACTAGTACATTTTTTTAAGCCTCCCTGTTATTTAACATTTTTTAAAAAATGCTTAACTGGGCAAGGCCAAGAACAGTCTTTCCCTGGGGCACTCCTATGGGAGTATCTTTCCAAATTGACATATATTCAATAGTGGTTACTTTTGGAGTCAAATCTTTCATCCACTTACAAATTCATCCAACTCTGAACTATAAAAGGGTACAAATGGCTTTTTTTTTTAACAGCCCCTAAGGAACCCTTTTTGGTGCTAGCTAACCTTGAAAGGTGTGTTGTCTGGTCAGCATCATGCCTGGAGGGAAAATATGGTACTGCATTCAAAGACCTGCACCAACCTAGGAAGGGGAGATGGAAGGGAATAAGCATTTAGTAAGCACCTACTATGTGCCAGGTGGGCAGTTAGGTGGTACAATGAATAAAGTGCTGGACCTGGAGTCAGGAAGATCTGAGTTCAAATCTATCCTGACACTAGCTCTGTGACCCTAAGCAAGTCACTTAATCCTTTCTGCTTCGTTTTCCTCATCTGTAAAAGGAGTGGGAAAAGGAAATGGCAAACCACTGCAGTATCTTTGTAAAAAAAAAAACAAAACTCCAAGCAAACCCAAATTGGGTCATGAAGAGTCAGACACGACTGAAAACGGCTGAAAAATAACAACAAATGTGCCGGTCACTGTGCTAGGTAGGCACTTTACAAATATTATCTCATTTTATCCTCACAATTACCCTGGGAGGTAGGTGCTGTTGTTATCCCCATTTTATAGATGAAGAAACTGAAGCAAACAGAGGTGTAGTGACTTGCTCATACAGCATATATGTGGACTTTGGCCCGTTCCAGGTTCCCTCTTACTTTTCTAAACATCTCTATTTCTGCTGGGGTCGTAGCCATTCCCCTCCAGATTAATGTCCTGGGAGGCATCATCAGTTTTTCCCTCTCCCTCTCTGACCATATCAAAATACTTGACAAAGCCTATTTACTTCATAATATCTCTTACAACTGGGTCCTTCTGGACTTGCACAGCCATTACCTGAGTTTAGACCCTCATCATCTCTGGCTGGATCTTTGTAATGGCTTCCTAATTTGGCCTTCTCTGATTTGAGTCTCTCCCCTCTGCTGTCCTTCACATAATGAGCAAAATAACCTGCCTAAGTCACATATATGACCATGTAATTCTACTACTCCAAACCTTCTCTGACTATTTCCTATAGAATAAAAATATGAACTCTTAAATTCACTCCATTCCATTTCAAACACTTTGCAATTTAATCAAGTTAGATTATTCTCTTCCTGTAACTCAGCATGCTTCCTTTGAAATTCTCAGAAAATAAGACTAAAGAAGTCATCATGTGTGAAATTATGGAAGAAAACCTTTTGATCTCATTTATTGTACCATTAAAAATCACCTCCTTGTGTTAACATAAAGATTCCTTGCTACTGCAATCATATGTCCAACTGAAATGAAGAATACTCAGCAGAAATTGTTGGGATTTCCCCCCCAACTTCTTGAAAAGTTTAGCTTATTTCAATTGATCAAACATTTTTTAAATGCCTACTACATACCATTGTTCCATACTTGCAATTTGCGTGAAGCTGATAGATTTTAAAAGGCAAATGAGATGGGCCAATTTACTAGAAAAATCTGGGTTGGATCTCAATTATCATTTCCAAGTAAGGCTATTAACAATGGCAAAGAGTTATAAAGAAGTTCTACTCAGCCAAAAGCTGACAATATTACTTTTTCTATCTGGTACTCACATCAAGCAATTAGACAGGTGCTTGGACTGGGTTACTTCTAAGATCCCTCCCAACCCTTAGATTCCATGATTCCAAATAAATGCTAAGGCTATGGAAAGCATATAAGGTTACTAGAGTCAGGGGTATAGGCACCATTTGTCCTGACTTACCCCAATCCATGTTAAGGCACTAGCCATGGTTAGTGTATTAGAAAAGCAAGATGTCCACCCATTAATAAATAATCCCATTCCTAAATCTCTACGGCCCAAGAGGAATAGTAAAGCCAAATACAACCAACCAATCCACAAACAACACAGGGTCTTGTTTGATATGGTCTGGGGTCTTGGTGTATACATGAAGACCAGTTGGGCTAAATTTAGTAAAGCAATCATGTCTGAGTTTTCTTTGTGGGGTTCATGTGTGCTTGCTTAGAAGAACCTTCCCTCCCCCTAGTAAATTGAGAGCTGGCCCAGGCATGAGGAGATATCAGTCCATCTTCTACTATTTAGTCATTTAATCTCTCAATAATCAGTCATTTCTTCCAAAATCAGGGGTTCATAACTTGGGGGCCATTGCTTATTTGTTTTGTTTTTATTTTGAGAACTATATTTCAATATACATTTTTCTAAGAAGGAATCCATGGTCTTTATCAGACTGCAAAAAGGATCACATACACACACATACACACTCACTCACCAAGAACTCAAACTTAAAAAATAAGTTACAAGTGGTAGCATTGGGAGTTTCTTCATCAAAAATTTCTTTATACTGATGAGAACACAGTTCTAGTCTCTATCTCTATGTCTCAGTGATGGTTTTATGTCAGGGTCAGTCAGATAACCTTGCAAACATCTACAGCAAGGCCAAACAACCTGGATGCAATTCCTGGATTTGCCACTGTGATACTTGACAGCTAATTGCTCGAAACCTCAGTTTCTACATCAGAAGAATGAATGGGGTAAACTAGATGATGGCTGAAGTCTATTCTAAATCTATGATCTCTGCTCCATTTATCATCTACATAAGCCCATATCATAGGAGTCTCTAAGTATGAGTCGTTCTTGTTCATACATTAGAGAAAAGTGAAGTATGATAGAGAGATTAGATTTAATTAGCTAGATAGAGAGACAGATTTGTTGTTTCTATCTTCACAGATATATACACACACATACATATATAAACATTCACAAACAGGGGTGGCTAGGTGGTGCCTAGTGAATAGAGCATCGGCCCTGGAGTCAGGAGGACCTGAGTTCAAATCCAGCCTCAGACACTTAACACACACACACACAAAACCTAGCTGTGTAACCTTGGGCAAGTCACTTAACCCCAATTGCCCTCCAAAAACCAAAAACAAAACAACCCCCCCCCAAAAGAAAACAAAAAAAATATATGTATGTATGTATATACTCTCTCCATTCACAAAACACCACCCTACTTTAGACCCTCATTTCTTCTTGCCTGGACTATTTCAATAGTGTTTTAATCCCAGCATACAGTCTCTTTTCATTCCAATTCATTCTCTAGTGTCACCCATCTATTCAATAAACTCCAGTGGTTACCTATTACCTCTAGAATAAAATAAAATCTTGGTCTTCCATTTAAAGCTCTTTGCAGCATATATTTCCCATCTTTCCTTCCTCCATATACTCTATGGTTAAGTCATCTTTGGCAACTTCTTCTTCACACACACCATTCCATCTCCCATGTCCAAGCCCTTGCACCAGCTTATCCTCCATACCTGGAATATTCTTCCTCTTCGCTCAGCTTCTTAGGATCCTTGGCTTCCTTCAAGACTTAACTCAAGTGCCACCTTCTGCAGGAGACCAGTCTTAGTCCCAATCCCCAAAGTTTCATGTATCTTTCCTTCTAAGGGTACCTCATAACTATTCTATATAGCTTTACATATATATATATATTGTCACTATTTTTTCCTACTTCTTTGTACTCCTTGATCTTTGCATAATGCTTGTGTTCTAATAAATTAATAAATAATCTTTGCAGGGGGAGAGGAGGAGAAAGAGAAAGATAGAGAGAGAGAGGGAAGGAGGCAGAGGGAGAGAGGGAGGGAAGGAGAAAGAGAGAGAAAGAGAGAGAGAGAGGAATGTGGACAAGGGAGGGGGAGGAGGAAGGGAGAAACAGAAGGGGAGAGAGGAGGGAGCAGACAAATAGATAAAGGAATCCAGGACTGGAGGGAATCTTGAAAGTCATCAAATCCAACATCCTCATTTTTCACCTGAAGATACTAAATCCTAGAGAGATTAAATGAGTCGCCTAAAGTCACTTGGTGAGTTTGAGGCAGACAGGGCTCAAGGCCTGGCTTCTTGCCTTCCAGATCTAATACAATTTCAGTTAACTTTGGCTACATGCTTACTATATACAATAACCTATACAAGGACTGGTAAAAATACGAAGATTAAATCCAGGCCAGGTCCCTGCCCTTATTGACACCTCTAGATATGTTCTTTCTTTAGAAAGTTTCATGAAAATAGCTAAAAATAAACCTGAAAGTTGTTACCACAATAAGGAAGGCAGAGTAGATGAGCTATTGGGGCAGAAAGCCAAAAATCTCTCTGCTGACATTACATAAGAGTTGAGAGAAGCAGGGGTTTGCTTGTTTTGGTTGTTATTTTTTGCTGATGTTATAGGCTGGCCCATTTCATATACATATTGAAGAATTCCTACTGTGATTGAAGGTGGGAGGGAGGAAGAGAGAGAAAGAAGGAGAGACAGAAACATAGACAGCAATAGACACAGACACAGAGCCAGATGGGTTTATTTTTTCAGAGGTGCCATTCATCTTCAGGGGTTTGGTGTTCCTGGGAGGCTCTCTGAGCATGTCAGTGTTTGGGAGGATCTGTTTTATGTTCTTGACTGTGCTGCACACCTGCCTGATGTTTTGGGGCAGAGAGCATTGCTGAATCCTTGCCTTACATTTGCCAATCCCTTCCTTGTTTTCATGGACATGCCTGGCTCAGAGTTCTCAGGACTCTGACAGAGTGTAGGGAGAAGGCCCTGCCTTGGCCTCACCTCACCAAGTACTGGCCATGCAAGAAACTTTTTGGAACACAGGTGAACTCCAGAGTCTTTCCCTATACCTCCTCCCTGACAGCTTTTGTTTTTTTTTCTCTGGACAGGCTGTATTTTTCTGCAAAACCCATCAATTCCTTTCATTGTTTCCCTCATAAGACTGAAGTGAAAAAAAGACTTTGCAGATTTTGGAGCTCTATATAAATGTTAAGTTGCTGCCTCTGCTGCTGCTGCTTTTATTATGCACCTAAATCAGACTTTGATCCCATGAGGATGCAAGAGAATGTCACCCCATCTTTGATCCTGGGTGGGTCTCAAAGGCTATAAAGAGGATAGACTCAGATGAGAATTGTGGCTCCCATGCCCAGATCAAGCAAATTACAGCTCCAGGCCTGAAAATCTCCCACACTCAGTACATAAAACCTAATTCCACCACCAGCTGCTTGCCCGCATTTTGTTGCCTTCCCAGCAGACAGAATGAGATGGCAAAACAGATCAGCGGAGGATGGTCTGCCAGCTTAACCAATGAGACGCCCTTCAGTCTGTCATCAGGGAAAAGCTTTCCACTGTTAAAAAAAAAAGAAAAGAAAGGAAAGGAAGAATGAAAAAGAACTAAAGAAAACATAAAGAAAAAAACCGTCTGAGGGAAGCCATTTCACTGATACAACTGCATTTGTCCCTTCCCTCCTAGTATATGTGCTGAGATGACTTTGGATTAGATGCCAACAGGCCTGTTCATTAACCATGAAGGTCAGCAGCTTTCGAGGTCTAAAGAATGGACGATTCAGATGTGCTGTTTATAACCCTACCTGTAATGAGAGTTCTGTGCTTTTCATTTCCTGAGATATTTAATTTCTCCAGTTTCACATAGGAGCAGTCCCGAGTCTTGTCATTCTCTCTCCCTTCTCAGAACCTGATCAAGGTGATTTCTTCCCAACCCCCACTTCCCAATCCCCACCTCATCAAGGATTTTTTCCCTTGTTCCCCAGTTGCTTTCTGAGTCAGTGCATTTTAAACACCCTGACTCATATAAAAGTGACTCACTGCAGTTGCTGAGAAAGGAACATTTTACGTTGCAGATGCTGCATTAGGTGGGGTTGGGAGAGATATTAGTCTCATTGTGTGTCTGTCACTGTTATCGGCCATCACAGAGAGCAGTGTGTTTGCCCGCTTCTTAAAAAATATCGTTATTCAGAGATGAATAAAACAGCTCTAAGAAAATCAGTTTCCATTTTTGTAACAGAGAAAAGAAGATTTGCACTGAAATTAGCAGTCAAGTCATATGGAAGGAAGCTGGGTGAATGACTGATGAGCAATTCCCCATGATATAGTGTTGCATGAATCCATCAGAATACACAAGCTTTAGCAGCACCACTCAACTCTATGATCAATAGCAACTCCCAGGAATAGTCTCATTCCAAGGTCTATATTATGACTAGTCCCCTTTCACCAAACTGGCTAATTTAGCTATCAGTTTGAAAGTCAATTTTTATTAGGAGAGCATATGGTTCTAATTACCTTGACTCTTCTTGGCTATTTGATCTAAATCCAACTTATCCTCTAAGTTTTAAGTGGAAAAGAATTTTTCAGGTAGGTTCAGGGAAAATATTCCTGCCCCCATCAAAATAAAAAAGAATTAGAATGTCATAGAAATCCAAGCATTGTCATCTTTGGGTTATTTCCAAAGTGTCAAATGACCAGCTTGTTGGGTAGGACAGGGAGATCTGGAAACAACTCTCTTCCTCTTCCCCAGTCCCTTTCATATGCCTTATCAGGCTCATTTCAATTTGACATTGAGAAACACTTGATTTGTTCTTGGTCCTGCTTGGGTCATTGTAGGGAAAGTGATGATAGGGGAAAAAAAAGACTGAATCAGTCTATCCAGAAGTACTTAGTGAGCACTTGTGAGGGATACAAAGGCAGATCAAAAAGGTCTCTAAGTGCCGAACTCCTGGGTTTTGTATTTTATCCTACAGGCAGTGGGGAGGCACTAAAGCTTCTTTTATAGAGGAGTGGTCACAACATGGTTCATCCTGTACTGAAGAGATGTGAATTTGGCAATCTGATGGATTGGAGAGATGAGTCACTGGAAGCAGTCTAAAGATCAATTCAGAGGCTATCAATATAATACAAGTTATAGAGGCTCACACAAGGGTTTGCTGATGAAAAGACAGATGAGGAAGTGGATATAAGAAACAATGAAGTACTAGAAATGATGAGATTTGGCAATTGATAGGTTATAGGATCATTAATGAGAGACGGCTCTTATATTGTGAATCTTGGTGACTAGAGAGGTAGTGTCTTCAAAAAAAAAAAGGGAAACTTTGACTTGGGGTAGGTTTGGGGAAAAATATGAGTTCTATTTTGAAAAATGATGGATTTGAACTGCCTGTAGGACATGTAGGTAGAGAAATTTCCAGCAGGCAATTGGTGAAGTTGGATTGGGATATTGGAAAGAGAATAAGCCTCTATATGTAGATTTGGGAGTTATCTGAATAAAGTTGATAGCTAAAGCCACAGGAACTAATGAGATCAAGGTAGAGTACAAAGAAAAAGGAAATGCAGGATAGAGTCCAAAAAAAATATCTACTATATATTCATCAGTAGACCATGTGATGCCATTAAATTTAAGCTAATTATTATTGCTCTCTAGGTACCAAGTTCAGTTGTTTCTAAGTCTCTAAAGGACCACAAATACTGTCAATGACCCTTAAATTTCAGTGCCTGGAGGGGAAAGCCCCAGGATCCTCACCCTAGTTCAAGTTCTATTCTGTGTGAAATCTGATTTGGTTTGAAACATTTTACTCTGATGACTTCCATAAGCCCTCTGACCTTATCTGTGAGCAATTATAATAAATTCTTTTCTCTCCTTCATAGTATATAAGGAATTATTGAAGATAGGAATCATGACCATTACTCAGGAAACCATTATTCTGTTGACTAAAAAAAAATAAAGTATGAAAAAATAGTCCAAAACAAAAATTCTCCCATCTCATCAATTTTCACAAGAGCACAAATTTGATAGAAAGGGATCTCAGAGGTCATGTAAGTCAAAAACCTCATTTTATAGACAGTCACTGAGGTCTGTAGAAGTTAAATGACTTGACTAAAGACATACACGGTAGCAAGTATTATAGTTGGGATTTGAACTAAGGTCCCCTAACTCCAAATTTCATATATTCCCATTTTATTCCATTTTCTACTCATGTTAGAAGATATTACTAAAATGCAATTTAAACTTTGTCATGACCTTAAGAAACTTCCTCAAAATGTACAATATTTAGCTGAAGAAAAGAACTCCTTAAAAAGTAGAATTGGTCAAATGGAAAAGGAAGTACAAAAGCTCACTGAAGAAAATAATTCCTTAAAAATTAGAATGAGGCAAATGGAAGCTAAGGACTCCATGAGATATCAAGAAATAATGAAACAAAATCAAAAGAATGAAAAAAACAGAAGAAAATATGAAATATTTCATTAGAAAAACAAATGACCTAGGAAATTGATCCAGGAGAGAAAATTTAAGAATTATTAGACTACCTGAAAGCCATGATGGAAAAACAAAACAAAACAAAACTTGGACTTCATCTTTCAAAAAATTACCAGGGAAAACTACCATGTATTCTGATAAATAGAAATTAGTAACAAAAATCTAGTAAAATTGAAATTGAAATAATTCATCAACCACTTCCTAAAAGAGATCCCAAAATGAAAAGTCCTAAGAATATTATAACCAAATTCCAGAGTTCCCAGGTCAAGAAGAAAATACTACAAGTAGTCAAATGAAATAATTTAAATATCATGGAGCCGAGGTTAGGATAACACAAGATTAAGCAGATTCTACAAGGATCAAAGGGCTTGGAATATGATATTTTGGAGGACAAAAGGAGCTAGGATTATAACTAAGAATCATCTACCCAACAAAACTGACTATATTCCTTCAGGAGAAAAAATAGATATTTGACGAAATAGAGAAGTTTCAAGCATTACTGATGAAAAGATCAGAGCTGAATAGAAATTTTGACTTTCAAATACAAGACTCAAGAGAAGCATAAAAAGGAAAGAGGAAACCATAAGAGATTCCATAAGGTTAAACTATTTACATTCCTACATGGGAAGATGATACTTGTAACTCCTAAGAACTTTATCATTATTAGGGCAGTTAATAGAATACATAGACATATGGTACAGGTGTGAGTTGAATATAATGGGCTGATACTAAAAAAAATTAAGAGGTAAGGAAGAGTAATACACTGAAAAAAGGTGGAAGTAACAGGTAGAATGATGTAAATTATCCTACATAAAAGAGGGCATAAAGGAGCTTTTACAATGGAGCAGAAAATAGGGGAGGTGGGGGGAGAGCACTTGAATTTTACTCTCACTGCAATTGGCATAAAGAGGGAATGACATAAATACTCAGTTGGGTATAGAAATATATCCTTACCTTACATGAAAGTAGGAGGGGAAGGGAATAACAAAAATGAGGGGGATAATGGGAGGTTAGATTGGGCGAGACAGTAATCATAATCAAAATATTTTTAAGGATAGACAGGATGAAACAAGTGGGGAGGAGGAGTAGGAGGAAAGAGAGAGAGAGAATGAATAAGATAGAGGGAAATACACAGTAATAATAAGTGTGAAAAAAATTGCCTCACATTTCTCTGATAAAGGCTGAATTTTACAGATATAAAGGGAATTTAATTAATTTATACAAATAGCCATTCTTCAATTGATCATTGGTCAAATTTACAGAAAACTGTATTCAAATAAAGTAAACAAAGCTATCTATATACATATGAAAAAATGCTCTAAATCACTGTTGATTATAAAAATGCAAATTAAAATAGATCTGAGGTACCACCCCACACCTATCAGAATGGCTAATATGACAGTAAAGGAAAATGATAAATGTTGGAAGGGATGTGGGAAAATTGAGATACTAATGCATTCTTGGCAGAATTGTGAACTGCTTCGACCATTCTAGAGAACAATTTGGACGTATGCCCAAAGGGCTATAAAACTTCATAACCTTTGACCCAGAAATATGGATACTAGGTCTGTATGCCAAAGAGATAAAAAAAAAAAACAAAAGGAAAAGAACATATATATACAAATATATCTTTTTGTGGTGGCAAAGAATTGGAAATTGAGAGGACATCCATTAACTGAGGAATGACTGAACAAGTTAAGATAAAAGATTATGATGGAGTACTATTGTTCTATAAGAAATGTTGAGCAGGATATCCTCAGAAAAACCTGGAAAGATTTACATGAACTGATACAAAATGAAATTAACAGAACCCTATTTAAAAGTTAAGAACTTTTTATACACAGTAACAGCAATATTGTTAGGATGATCAGCTGTGAATGACTTAGTTATTCTTAGTAATACAATGATCCAAGATAATTCTGAAGGACTCATGATGAAAAATGCTATCTACTTCCAGAGAAAGAACTGATAGAGTCTGAATGCAGAACAAATCTTAGTTTTTAAAACTTTATTTTTTTCTTATCCTTTCTTTTTGGTCTGTGTTTTCTTTCACAACATGACTAATATGCAAATATGTTTTACATGACTGCATATGTGTAACCTATATCAAATTACTTTCTCAATGAAGGGCAGGAGAATTTGACACTCAAAATTTTTTAAAAAGAATGTTAAAGCTTATTTGTTCATGTAATTGGAAAAAAATAAAATATTAGATATAAAAAACAAGCTTCCTCCATTCCTTCATGTATATGCCAAGCACCACATGATTCTATAAATCGGATTGGACTATGGACATTGGAGACCCTCTGTTCAATTTAGTGAGCATTCCACATCTACAATGTATAAATCTTGTGTTTGGAACTAGGAGAAATACAAGGTTTCCTTGAGATTTCCTATTCCTGCCCATAAGTAGCTCAAATTTAGTAAGAGGAAAACCCACTCAGATAATAATAATAGTAGTTGACATGTAATGCCCTAGGGTTGATATGTTCATGGTCTATGCATAATAGATTTGTGGTACAAAACAAGAGAGAGATAAACATTATTTATGTACATGATCTATTATATAATGTCACATGAGAGTTGTAACAGAAAAGAGCTATGTGAGGATTCACTGTTGTCTGTCCCATTGAAGCATGAGCTCCTTGAGAGAGCAGGGCCAATGATTTTGGCTTACTTTGTATATAGTGTTTGATGGAGTGCCTAGCACATAGTAAGTTCTTCATAAAAGTTTGTTGACTTATTGATTGATGTTGATTTGAAGGCAATGGGGAGTTGATGAAGCTTTCTAAGCAGAAAAGCAATGTGACCAGATTTTTTTTTAATTCCTTTATTTCTCTATTAATATTTTCCCTGGGTTTTTCATGTTCAGCTGATTAGACAAAAGAAGTCAGCATAAAATCTGTTGCTGACTTTGTAAATATCATGACCGAAAGTCATCCATTTTGAATATGGCAGCAAGCCTTTTATTTCCGTGAAAATAACCCAGCCGCAGGTACAGTTGTTATAGAGCTGAGGACATTTATCCTGAGAGCTGCATGGCAACTCCCTGGCCCTGGCCACATGCCAGCTCTGGAAATTGGATTCTGTGTACCTATATTCACCTGCTGCGACAATGGGGGAGAGCTCCCTATTCAACTTCCTGTTCTAATCCTGCCTGGCACCAGCCCCAGTCTCGTTGTCATGGCGGCCACTTCCCACCTCCACAGCAGCTGTTTGGGGGCTGGGAGAAGGGAAAGAAAACCAGTTCTGTGTCACCTCTGCCTGGCACCTTTATGCTAATGGAAGGCCTTGTCTCTTTCAGAAGAAAACAAATTGGCTTTTAGGTTCTGGCAGTAGCACAGTAGAGAAAGCACAATAGGGAAGAAAATAAAGGAGTTTCAAATCATCCATTTTCCTGGGTCTTAGCTTACTGTTTTAGAAAAATATTTCATAACATGAAATCAACCCAGTGTTAATGCCCCTGGTGACCTTAGGCAATTTAAAGCATCTATTTCAAATATCTCCCATGAGGGTTCTCCTTGGATGCCCCCTCAGAGGATGGAAATGACTGACCTTCAGGTATTGAAAGCTAAGCCAGTTAAAAGAAAGCTGTGGTTACTAATAGCTTACTAAATTGGCAAGTCCTCATACATGATCCTGGAGGCAGACTGGAAATCTGTTGTTGGATGACCAGCCTAGCTAAGTGAGGAGATGCTCTTCTCCAGGTAGGAGAATTTTTCTCCCATGCCCACTTTTTGAAACAATCCAGCAAATTGTAGAGGTATTGTTATCTATACTGGCCAAAGAAGAAATCATGTTAACGAAATCACAAATATTTTAGGCATTTAAAAGATGATACTCACTTATTGGACCCATTATTACAATGTGCCAGTTTTGCTCTAGATCTAATGATCTGTATCTTAATGCATAATTTCATCCCTCGCTCTGAAATTCAATGGCAAACATTTACTAAGTGTCTTCTATATGTAGTATATGATGTTAGTTACTAGATATCACAGGATAGTGGGAGAATACACAAAACTGCATGGGCATTCAGCAATAGGGATACAGAAATGGAAAATGGGGGGGAAGGAGCAGAGAGAAGGAAGAAAGACAGGAAGGAAGAAGGGAAAGAAGGGTAAGAAGGAGGAAGGAGGCAATAAAGTCTCCATTGTAGTCAGGAGAAATCTCCAGCAAAAGAATTACATATAATCATTGTAATAATAGCTAATTTTGGAACTCAAAGCAGCTCTTACCTCCAGGATAGCCATTCTATTGCCCATCATTACTAGAGGCAGCCTCTTCCCTTCTCCTGTCAACTGTTTTCCATCTCTGGCTAAGGCTCTCAAATCCTCATCCTAATCTTATAGAAGAGATTTTTCAGGATTTTGAACCCAATTTAAAATTTTCTTAAAATTAAAATCATGGCATAGGTCACATATAACTTTATTTGTTGGATGTTGCTTTTGTTTTGTATGTGCAATGAGGTTATATTCCTGATTTATTTGGAGAATACAGAGAACTCTATAAATGAAAGGTGTGGAGAGTGTCAATCATAGGTGGAACTCATTTTTAATTCTTTTGAGGTATTGTGAGAAATCACAGCAACAGAGGCACTCAATCTCTTTTGTAGCATCCTAGCAAAGTGGAATAAGAGGGAAGAAATGGTATTTCCCTTCTTCATGGCCTTTTATCTTTCCTCCTGGTTCATGACCATAAGTGAGGCTTCTGAGATTCTGAGTTCAGAGATGAGATAAGTTAATATATTTTACTTGGAAACAGTTCAGTGATTTACTCAAAGTCATACACCACCCAATAATATAGTTTAAAATGTAGCTCAGATATTTTTATTCCTAATCCAAAATATTTTTACTACATTCCATACTCTCAGCAACTAGGAAAAGAGAGAGGAGAGATAAACAGAAGGAAAAATAAGATTGACTCAAAGTTATGTTTCCCACATTTTTAGAGGATGTGATGGCTTTGTGTTAAATTCTATGCTAGTCATGGACTAGAGAGGTAAAGCAGTATAGTGGAAAAATAACTGGACAAAGAGCCAAGGACTCTGGATTATTGGCTTGAGACAAGAGAGCTGGTCTTGGTTCTCCTACTAATCAGCTATGTGACTGGGTAAGCTGCTTTACCTTTCTCACCTGTTTCCTTATCTATAAAATAGGGATTATAACCCATACCCTGCAAATGCTACATCATCTTTTTAGAGGAAAAGTAAAACAAGGTTTGTGGAAGCATTGCAAAAGTGTCAGGATAAGCATTTTTGTGACAGAAGAAAGAGAGGGAAGAAGAGAAAATGGAAGAAAGAGGAAGGGAAAGAGGGGAAGGACAAGATATTTTACACATATTCTTCTCTCCTATGCCACTGCGTTGCAGATAACTCAGACCTTTTTCCTCCTATGCTATAAAAGATATTAGAAATCAGCTCCTTCCTAATTTCAGTCATGGGAAGATGATTGAATGACTATATGACTCTGTTGGTGTAGGCCACAGACTTCTATGTCATTGTGTGACTTGTGGCTGTGGCTTCCCTCACAGACTGTCATTTTCTGTGGTCAGGAAAATTATGGTTTTCATTTTAGAACAACTTCAGATGCCTTGCCAGGGTCCATGGCCCATGGCCAGCCCATACTCTAGAAACCAAGTTTAGTCTTTAGTAGCTACAGTTGTCAAGTCTCCCCACTGATTAAACTTCTCTGATGGGGCCATAATGAGGGAGGGAGATGTTTCTTTGGTTATCTATTTCCAAAATGGTGGTTCATGGTCACAGGGAGATAGCCCTCAACAAGATGGCACAGGCAGACTGGGTCAGTCCTCACTTCTCCCTAACCTGCTTCCCACCCCCACCTCCCATTCATGAAATGAATTGTAATGTAAATTACAAATATAGAAACCATCTAACTCTTCCTAAGCTTTCTAAGTTTACAGAGGTGCTGTTTGTCTACATGCTACTTTTACAAAACCTTCCCTCATCCTAGCTTTTAACTGGTGCTTATCATAATGGCAGAAGATCTTTTAACCCAGCATCCAGAGCTTTGGCACCCCAGATTAGTCCAACATGAGATTATATTGACATGGGGTGATTGTCACAGCAAATAAAACCATCAGCAGGCATATTTTCAATTATGGAGAATAATTATAGTATGCATATGCTAGAGCACTTATGTGGAAGTCTACCAATTCTCAGAAGGTATGGTTAAGGGCAGATTCTAAAAGCCCAATAAACTGTCTACTTGTAATTTAGGTCCTGGGTGCAATTTAAGTCCAAAGCTTTTCCCGAAACCTTTTGCTAATTTGTGGTGCGCTTATGTCTATAGAATCACAGAATTTCAGAGTTGGGACTGCTCAGGCCAGTGAGTGCAACCAATGGTTGAATAAAAATTCCTTTGGCAATATCCCTGGTAAGTAGTCATCCCACCTCCTCTTGAAGATCTCTAGGGATGAGACACTCACTACTTCCTAAGACTTACCATTCACGTTCGGTACTACTCTGATGGTTACAAAGTTTGGCCCACTAAAAATCCAACCTTTCCTATTGCCTTAAAGCCTGCATAAAGGTCTTAGAAGTCACTTCCATATGGCCCCCACCTCACATCCCACAATCTCAAGATCTTCATCTGTGGGATGGTACTAATATAGTGTGTTGTAAATTGTAAAGTGCTATGTAAATATGAATTGTTATTATTAGAAGGAAGAGGAGGAGGAATAGGAGGAGAGCAAAAAGAACATTTGTATAAATGAATATATGTACAAATATGTACAAAAGATGTACAAAATAATAATAATAAATACCTGGTGTAGTGGATAGAAGACCCACTTCAGAGTTAAAATTTCCTGAGTCCAAGTGTTACTTTTCACACTTACTGACTATAGTAGACCCTGGGCATGTGACTTAATCTCTCAATGCTTTAAACAACCCTTTAAGATTATAAGGTGCAAAAGGGTTGTTGTGACACTCAAATGAAATAATATTCATCAAGTTCTTAGTACAGTGTCTGGAACAAAATAGGCACTATGTAAATTTTATCTCTCATTATTGTTGTCTGCATTGGTAGAAGGTATTTCTTTAAAGGAGACAAGGTTTTCCTATACCAATGAAATCTCAGGTCTAGTCCAAAGTATTTATGATGTTAGTAAAATTAATAAATATTAAAAATTAGATTATTTAATAACAATAATTATATTAAATAATTAAAGAAGGGTTACTAAAACCCCTTCTAGCTCTAACATTATGTATTTCAGGTTTCCTTCCATATTTAATCAATCAATAAGAATTTATTAAGGAATCTCTATATGTCAGGTGCTATGTTTGGTGCTAAGAATTCAAAAAGTGAAAATGTCTGCCCTTAAGTTGATTATATTCTAACAGGAGAGACAGCATGAATGTGTAGACCTACCTACAAAGGTGACACAAAGAAACCTTGAAGAACATGGTCCTAGAATCTAGGAAATCAGAAAAATTTCATGTTGAAGGTCAAGTCTGAGCTGAAGGAAATCAGTGATTCCAACAGGTAAAAGAAAGGTGTGTATCCTAGACATTGGAGAAAACTGTAACAAAGGCATTAAGAAAGGAGGTGGAGGCTGCTGGGAGAAATGGCAAGGTAAATTTTGCTAGAACAGAGATTGCAATGATGATAGTAATGTATAAGCATGAAAGATAGAAAGGTGTCAGCTTGTGAAAGGCTCTAAACACTAACAAGGAGTTTATGTACTTGATCCTTGTGGCAGTAGGGAGCCCCTTGGGTTTATTGGGGTAATGTGGTCTAACCTGCACTGTAGAAAAACCACTTTGGAGAGTGTGTAAAGGATGAATTGAAGTAGGGAGAGCCTTGAGTTTAGGAGACCAATTTGAAGGCTATTGTGATAGTCTAGACAAGAGATGATAAGAGCAGAAAAATAAGATGAAGACTGCACAGGCCTGATATAATGTATGTTGCAGAGGTAGAAATGACAAGATTTAACAACTAATTGCCTATCTGGGGCAAGATGGAGGCAGTAAGAACGACACTAAGGTTGAGGACCTAAGGGATTAAAGTGATGATTCTGCCCTTGAAGAAAAAATAAATATTTGGAAGAAAGGAACAGATAATAAGTTGTTTCCAACATTTAGATTTTAGGATGTCTAAGGGACATTCAATTTAAAATGTTCAATAGAGAGTTTGGCAAAGAGGCCAAGGCTGATTTATAAATGTAGACAGCTATGTTCTAAGGTCCTTTCAAAATCTAATGTGCTATGTTCTGAGGCTTCTTCTAGTTCTCACATGCCATGTTCTAGGTTCTGAGTCTCTTTCTCTAACATTTTATTTCCCAAGTTCTGAGGCTCCTTCCAGCTCTAATAATCTATGATTATAGAAAAAAATGAAAAGGGAGAAAAGAGTGGACTTCCTTTGTTCCTTTGGAATTTTCTGCCAGTGAACTGGGAGAACAATAAATTTCACGTTGGACACCATGACCTCATCAGAGTCGAGGAAAAAAGGACAAAAATGAAGTGCTTTGGTAACTTTTAGAAAGTTTGCAGTTGAAGGTTAAATACCAGGATTGATATTCCTTTAACAACCTGTGTTGTGCCAGGAATTGAACAGCTTAGTATGCTTTCACTGAGTCTTAAATGGCCAGCTGGAGCCAAGAGGAGATTTATTTAAGTCTCTAATCATTTTAAAGCAATAGAGAAGTCTTTCAACCAGAGACATGGCTATTCTTCTCTAGCCCTGGAGAAAGATGGAGTAAGGAGAAATTCAGGTTTCTCTGGCACTTTGACTTCACTATTATGATTGACATAGTGATCAAAGCTGCCTCAGAATTTGCAGATTACTCAGAACTGAAATTCCCCTGCATTGGTCAAACCCAATTATCCCCACACCACAGTAGAGTGTGGCACAAGGGGAATGTGAAAGAAGGTAAGGTGGGATCAAAACAGCAGCCAACCTAATCAGAAAGCTTATAATTCATCACAGGCTGGGACTGACACTCTAAGAAACAAATATTTCTAAAGACCATAGCTAGAAAATTGCTATGATCATCGTCAAATGAAACCTCATCTCAGAAAACCAAAATGAGTTGCATTTACTGATAGATTGAATGATTCATCTACTGATTCATTCATCAAAGTAGTAGAATGACAAGGGCACTAGACTTGCAATCCTAAAGTATTTTCAGCTGTCTGAGCCTGTTTCTCCAGCTTTAAACTGGGCAACTAGCTCTATCTATGTCGTAGGGTTGTGAGCACCAAATGAGATGTGAAAGCCCTTCATAACCAGAAAACACTTTATGAGTTGTTGCTGCTGTAATCATGGTTTTAGATTTTCCTGCCCATCTAACTTTTGTGCCAGAAAACAATGGAGATGTTGTTGTCGAGTCATGTCTGACTCTTTGTGATCCCATTTGGGTTTTCTTAGCAACAATGATGAAGTGGTTTTGCCATTTCCTTCTCCAGCTCATTTTACAGATTAAGTAACTGAGACAAACAGGGTTAAGTGACTAGCCCAGGGTCACACAATTAGTAGGTATCTGAGGCCAGATTTGAACCCATGAAGAGAGTCTTCCTGACTCCCAGCCAGGCACTCTCTCCAATGTGCCCCCTAGATGTTCCATAAACAAGGGGAATATGTTAGCAAACTTCCCAAATGTTACTTATCTACAATTGTATTGTATTTTGAACATTTTCTTGATGCATTCACTACTGATTGTCAATATTAAGCACAAATAAATTTCAATCCATTAAAATCCAGGGTCTGCTGACACACTATTCATGCTCATCTGCCCTGTCTGTGGTGGTTATTTGGGTTTAACTTTGCCTGTGTCTCATCAGCAAATGAGCACAGTAGGTATTGTTAAGTCCCTAAATGAATGCCACTCTATTTTCCGAGCTCCTGTTTAGGGAACCGCATTTAAGAAAGGACAATGGCAAATTGAAATATGTCCAGAAGATGGGCCACTGCAAAATAAGGAACCTAAATCAATCAGCCTTTATTAAGTGCCTGTTATATGCTGTTGGTTTGTCCTTCTTTCCAGAAAAGGACCATGATGTTTGGAAAGTAATGTTATGCCTTGCAAGTGAATTGGATTTAGGTGAGGGAGGGTTGTGCAAAGTTGAGCCTCACTTTCTCCTCTGGAGCCAACTGGGTTCAGTAGTCAGCTGTAGATCAAGATGATTAGAGAATAGCCCCAGCTGTAGTGGGAGACCTTGTCCTTTTAAAGTTAAACTCTTTCCCCGGTCTCACTTACCTGAAGCCATTCATTGATTAAAGAATGAGGCAAAGAATGGTCTCTTTTACCTAGGCAAAAAAAAAAAATCTGTTTGGGAGGGGAAGACCTCCCAAAACAGAATTTCTGACTAAAACAGAAGCAATTACTATTTACATTCATTCTGAGTCATCAGGATCCAAAAAATGACCAAGTGAGGCTTTGGCTGGGACCTATTGTTAGACAATCAATGAGAGCAAGAGTGACTTGGGTTTAAGGCATGGTCCTTAAAGAAATCGACTTTATAAACCCCAAGATATCTTGTGAGGTTTCAGTGATCAAAATTTACATTCTTTTGGGCAGAACACAGGTGAGGTATGATGGACATACTTGGACATACCCTGTCCTACATGGACAGAGAGAGAGGAGAGACAAAAAAGAGGGAGAGAGAGAAGGAGGGAAGAGAAGAGGGAGGGGAAAGAAGGGAGGAAGAAAGGGAGGAAGGAAGGGTGGAAGGAAGGGAGGAAGGAAGGAAGGGAGGAAAGAAGGAAGGAAGGGAGGAAGGAATGAAGGGACGGAGGAAAGAAGGAAGGAAGGAAGGAAGGAAGGAAGGAAGGAAGGAAGGAATGAAGGCAGGAAGGAAGGAGGGGAGGAAGGAGGGAGCTACATTGCTGAACAGGAACTGGCTAATTACATCCCCAGTGTAGCAGCTACAATTTCTCACAGGTTGTTCTTTGTCCTTTATTCTCAAAGAGGACCATGATATCAGGAAGGTGATGCCATGACTTGGCAAGAGAATTGGATTTAAGTGAGGCAGGGCTATGCAAACTCACTAGCCTCACTCTCCTCCAGAGTCATTTGGGTCCAGTGGCAAGACAGATCAGGACAACTGGAAATGGTTTTCCCCTATTATGTGCTAGGCACTGTGCAAAGCACTGAACATCAGGGCTATATAAGGATAAATTTAGGAAACAGGAATATTTAGAATAGACAAGAAAAGAGTTAAGAGAGACATGATAGTTATGTTCAAGTATTTACAGGGTAGTCATAGAGAAATGAGATGAGACTTGTTTGAATTTGTATCAGAGGGTAAAATTAGGAAGTGCAGAGAGGTAGATTTTAACTCAACATAAGGAAAGAAAAATTGTTTTCTAAAAGTAAAGTAGAAATCCTTAGGAGACAGTGAGTTCCCTGTCCCCAGGTTTGTCAAGAGGAGGCTGAATAAGCATTGCTCATGGATGTTGTTAGAAAGGATTCCTCTTCAGATATGGGTTGGACAAGATGAACTCTAAGGTGCTTTTGCTCTCTGGGGTTCTGCAATACCCTACTCCAAGATATTGACTTGCTCACCCATGACCAGTGAAACTGTGGGGCAGAGATTTAGTTCAGGGAAGGAAATTTTGATGATATCTAGTCTAGTCCCTTCATTTTCCAGCTGTATGTATTGACAGACAGAGAGGTTATGGGACTTGACAGGTGATGCAGATAATCAGTGGAAGAGGCAAAATTCCAAGCACGGCTACCCATTGCTGCCTCACTTGTCTGCAATATATAAATCATGTCGTCTGAACGATCTACCAGAAAGCTCAAGTGACCCTTTGAAAACAGGAAAATTAGAAGTAATCATACATTTAATGTTTATAACGCTTTTTCCTCCTACCTCATGGGCTGTCTTACAGATCTTTATTACAAAATTATATTCTTAAATCACTTGTACACTTGGATGATGGGAGGGCATGCAAAAAAACGTGAATAAATGCTTATTAACTGAAAGATCTTTATAGTCTATGGGACAATGCTATTTCTGAGTTTTTTTCAATAAAAAATTATTTAGTGGATGATTATAAGCATGGGTCACCTTTCTTTTAAAGGCCATATGCAGCATATAGCTTATGAATGGGACAGATATGTTGATAGGATGGAGGGTTTATAATTAGCTCTTCCTTGACAAAGGAGCAGGACAGTGTCAAGGGCCCACCATACAGAACCTTGTAGAAATTAGGGTGTGTGGGGAGAGAGAGAGAGAGACAGAGAGACAGAGAGAGAAAGAGAGAGAGAGAGGCAAAGAGAGAGAGAGACAGACAGAGAGACAGAGAGACAGAGAGACAGAGAGAGAAAGAGGCAAAGAGAGAGAGAGAGACAGAGAGACAGAGACAGAGAGACAGAGACAGAGACAGAGACAGAGAGAGACAGAGAGAGAGAGGCAAAGA
>NW_027185698.1:28262123-28267229 GCF_028583685.1 Petaurus breviceps papuanus | reverse complement strand
AGATAGAGAGAGAGGCAGAGACAGAGAGAGACAGAGGCAGAGAGACAGAGAGAGACAGAGGCAGAGAGACAGAGACACAGAGAGTTTGTAAGAGGAGATATATACCATGATCACAATGGAGTGAAGATTTAGAGGAGGAGGAGTGTGTTACTAAGACAAACTCGGTTTTCTGTCACTCCTAGGAGCAAGCTTCTTACTACAATGCAGAACTCCCTGGAGGAATATCACTGCAGATCACCTGACATTCCTGCTTGGGGCATACAGCACCAGGTTTTGCGTTTTCCTCTTCCTCCCCAAAACAAACAAATTGAACAAATCCATCCTCTGAGTAGTTGTTGTTGTTCATTTATTTTCAAAGAGGAGCACATTTGAATGGCTTAGGCTCACATAAATACTTGCGATTTTTATTGTGATTTCATGTGTGTGAGGAACTCTTCAGCAAGGAAACTGCCTCTACCAATGTAGATCAATACCTGATCCATAATATATGATTTTTAAAAAGTTACCTAAGGCACTGAGAAGTTAAATGACTTGTCCAGGGTAACACAACCAATACATGTCAGAGGTAGGAATGATAATAATAATTGATTACTGTCATATAGCAATCATATTATGGAATGATATAATACACATGTTAGTAATTATACGATAAATATTTTATACAATAATAATTATTTTTGTCATCAATTTCTAGAATTTATATAGTGATTTAAGATTTACAAAGAGCTTTCCTTATCTCATTTGATCTTAGGTCTTCTAGATTGAGGTCAGCTGTCCGGTCATGGTGTCATATTGAATCTCATGACCCTTTACATAGTGAGAGCTTAAAAAGTTCACTTGAAAAATATAGGAAACAATTATTTTTCCAGTCAGATATCATAAAAGTCCTCTTCTTAACCTCTCAGCTCACACACACACACACACACACACACACACACTCACACTGTGTTACAAAAAGGAAGATCAAATTTCTTGATAATAATTTATCTCCTGGCAAAGAGTCACTGATCTCATTAAGAAGGCCTCATTAATGGTTTAGAAATCGTCTCCTTTGAACTCTTCTTACAATTTCCTTAATTAATTGCAGTAATTAACATTATGGACTTAAATGTCTTCACAAATGTCATTGTTCCACATAGGTAATATTTCTCAAATCACAGAAGGGTGGGGCTTATCCTAGGTTTGCAAGAAATCAGGATAGCAGCTATAATATACCCATGATTCTTCCAGCTCCCCAGACCTTACCACCATCCCAAACTTAATGGTTTTTTAATCTGGTCAACAATGTGACCATATAGATCAGTGATTCTAGAAACAACAGCATACATGTCATCAAAAGTCAAGAAGAATTTGACAATTTAATTGTTGTCTGGGAAAAGCAAGATGGGGGGAGGATCCTAGTAATCCAGGGCCATCATTGTGACAAGTATTCTAATAGACACTGATGAGAGGTGATAATGTGCCCCCAAAGACAAACTTTATAACTGTGCCCTAGGCGTGACTCTGGGAAAAAGATTTCCTGCAGCCCATTTCTGAAAACGAGAGATGTGGGGACTACCTTCACATATTATGAGATGGTTGTGTGTTGAGTTGGGGATATGGTTGAGAGGCCATTTCCATAAACTAAAGAAACATCCTTGTTCGCTAATTAGTTGTCTCATGATAGTCATGGGTTGATGGGGGTTGGGGAAGGAGATTGGGAAAGGGAAATGAGGGACTAAAATTTCCATAAGATCAAGACATTTCCACACTATCATTATCCTTCCTAGGCTTCAAGTCAATATCAAATCCTATCGCCTATGTGAAGTCTTCCCTGATACTCTCAAGGATACATTTCACTCACACTTTGGAGCACATCTACTCTTTTAGGTACTTACAATCTATTTAATTTCACAGTTATCTGTGTGCATATCTTCCCACCACTATGAGGTAGTAAATTCTATGAGGTCTGCTTTAGGGATTATGCTAGACCTCCTACTTTTCTGTTCATCTATAACTAGTTCCAGACTAGGATGAATAATAAATCACCCAAAATAGTCACATTATTTAATTCATACTGCAGATTTCCATTGGATTGGAACCAATTGCTATATTTTGCATAATTATTATTTCAAATAGTGTGAACTCAGATCCATACAACCACATCAAGGAATTCATTATTTTTTATTCATTGGGACCCGTCTACATGTTAAAGAAACAAGAAACTCACTATGTGAAGTACTGAAAAACCACCTGGAATGATCCTATTCCCCCTTTTTTTTGCTTTTTGGAGGGCAATTGGGGTTAAGTGACTTGTCCAAGGTCACATGGCTAGTTTTTGTGTAAAGTGTCTGAGGTCAGAGTTGAAATCAGGTCCTTCTGACTCCAGGGCCAGTGCTCTATTCACTGCACCATCTAGCCACCCCAGAATGATCTTATTCCTAAACTGTTATTCCTACATATACAAAATATTTTAGAGTCTGTGACTGGTTCCAAAAAGTTAAGAGTTAAACCACAAACTCAAGGTATGAACAAACAATGCCATTATTCTTTTACTCCTTGCTTTTCTTAAGCCATAAAACCTCTTACCTAAACTTCTGGCAGAAAAGATGGAGAAATGTAGACTGGATAATAATAGATAGATGTTGGGTTTGCTGAATGACTGGATCTAAAGTCTAGTGATTAATTGTTCAATATCAACATGGAAGAATGTCTCTAGTGTTTTCCAACGACCTGTTCTTGGACTCATTCTGTTTAGCATTTTTATCAATGACTTAGAGAAGGGAATAGTTGTGGTGCTTATCAAATTTTCTGATCATGTAAAACTAGAAGGGGTAGCTAATATATTGGATGACAGAATCCAAAAATGCCTTGATAGACTAGAATACTAGACTGAATCTAATAATATTAAATTGAATTCACATATAAATTCCTAGAAAGCTCTAGCTATTTTGGTGGAGGAGGAAGCTCATGGATACTGAGAAAATTTTGAAGATACCACTCAAGGTCTTGAGGAAATCACTTCTCTTCCCACCCACCCCCAAATAAAATCAAATCATCTACGGGATGAAAGTCTTCTACTAAACCTTCTTTTTTGACTTATGGTCTTGCAACTCATTACAATGCTCAAATATCTCAAAGGAGGATATGAAAGCAGAAATAAAAGCTAACACTTTTCTCCTCACTGCCTTAGAACTTTGCTATGAAAGAAAAATTCATGGAATATCATTGGCATATGTCCAAGGAGGGATCTTTCCTCTATGAAAGGGGAAAATTAGAGATTTTGGTGCTGCCACTCCTAGGAGTTGATATGAGATTGCAGGCCCCTCCACTATTCAGAAAACTGATAGAAGGCTCAACTTGAGATACCTATTAGAGGAACTACATCTCCACCCCCCACCTTGAACCCCAATCCTGCTCTACTCCCTGTCTCCAGCCATCTGGATGCTTCAACCAGCTATAAAGAATATCCTTCGATAAACCTTCTTAGGATGCTTAAGTTCTGTGGAGCAATTATTTTTAAATTCTCTGGCCATTGTATTACAATAAACCCACTCATTTAGAAAGTATTGAATGCTAAATGGTAAGGAACCCAAAATAAAACTAATTCAAGGACAGGGATCATGCTTCATTTACATTTATAATCCTAGCCCCTCTCATGGTAAACTCTACACAGTAAGCATCTGTAAGTTCCTGTTGAGTTAGAAAACAAATAACTGAAGATCTAGATTTACAACTGCCACACAGAATTTTATTTTAGTGCTTCTTAAAAAAAATAGAAAGTGATCACAGAGGAAAAATGTGATGTAGTTGATCCCCTTCCCCCCTCCAGAGAGGAGGAAAGCAGAAATGCAGACGATAAGAGATAAAAGGATTATTAACAGAACAAGGAGTTCCTGGTCAACTTTTCTCCATTCAGTAACCCTTGCCTGAAACACCATGTTGATGTAGTTGAAAGATCACCACAAATAGTTCTTAGAATTAGGGACAAAGATCAGAATTAGTAAATATCATTTCATATCATCAAACATAATTTCTGAAATGGTTGAACATTTTGAAAATGTTCTAAAAAGGGCCCTTGTTTATGAGTAAATTTTTTTCAGCCTGACAATCCTGTAACTACTTCAGAGGACAATAAGTCCTGAAGAATGCATCAAATACCACAAGCAAATGCAGGGAACACACCTTGAATATATGCCACTTCCAATATTTATCCCATTGGCACAACCACCATTTTTTCTTAGTCTAGGAATGGCAAATATTTCAAGACTAGAACCAGTAGAATAAAACAAATGCAAATTTCATCAAAAGTGATTTATAGAGTGGCAGGAGATGATTTCATAAACTAATCTACACTAGATCCTTCTGAGAATTAGGAATTCTGAGCTTCTCAGATGGTATTGTCATCTTGCTTTGGTGGTTGGCAACCTTCCAATGATTGTGTTGCTTTGAGATAACACGTTGGCTCTATCCTGAAATCTTATGGATGATAAATTAGAAATAGAAATGCTAAGGGAGCCCTGGATATAAAATGACGCCATCATCTTTCTACTATTATTAATAACTCTGCTAAACATAAAATCTGAATCACCGATAACACCTCTGCTCATGTGCTTTGCAAATGACAACCGCATTGCCTCTTCCAGTTATTTCAGGGAAATGCTATATTTTAAGGTAATGGTTTGGCTATTGTATATGCGCTTTTCTCTCATGAGCATTCTTTTCAGGATTATTAATAATAATGTTACCTGTCTCTTGGTATCTTGGTAGAAGTTTTCTTAGATTTGTTAACTGACATATATTCCACAAGGAAAAAAAATATTTATGCCTGGGTCCTAGATTGGGGGAAGGATTGCAACTGTTAGCATTCAGAAAATAGAATCACTGAGATGTGGAAATTTAAAAAAAATACATAGAAGAAAACAAAAAAGGACAGAAGAGTACATAAATAAAGAGTGGAGTTTTGTAACTACCTTACTGAATTAAATATGCACACATTATGTAATATGTGTACATTTCACATATCAGTGTGGATATATATGTATGTCATATAAGTTTATATGAACATTCATACATACACATAGATAGATAGATAGATAGATAGATAGATAGATAGATAGATAGATA
>NW_027185698.1:28253695-28262113 GCF_028583685.1 Petaurus breviceps papuanus | reverse complement strand
ATAGATAGATAGATAGATAGATAGATAGATAGATAGATAGATAGATAGATAGATAGATATTTGAAATTATAAATGATAGGAAAAAAGAAAGGGTCATATTAGAGGTCATCTGATCCAACTTGCTTAGTTTACAGATGAAGAAACTGTGGTCCAGAAATATTAACTGACTTCCCCCAGATCTTCAGCAGTCAAAGGCAACTACATTAAGAGGAGGCTCAGATTGTCTGAGTTATTCATAAGGTAAAGCAAATAGTCAAAGGGGCTGCTAAGGTTTCAAATTGGAAAGCCAGGGAGGGAGTCACTACGGTAATCCACTAACAATAGAGAAGAGAGAAGGGAGAGGAGTAGGGATTCAGGGCAAGTCATTCATGTAGGAGGTTAGCAGTTAATACAGATATAGAAGTAAGTACTAAATATTGACCCAATTTAAAATATCGGTAACCACGGAACAGGAAACAATCTAAAGTGACTCATTTTATTGCCTGACAGGTTTTACAATATTCTTCTATGACAATCTATATATTTAGAACACAGTTCAGTCTATATAGGAGGGTTTGTGTGCATATGAATACATATGTGAGTGTACATATGTGTAAAGGTATACATAGACAGAGGGCACAGGACCAGTTGAATAGGAAGGGATGATATTTAAAAGGTGAAATTGAGAGGTGAGAGAGGAATATAATGAGAGGAGATGGGGAGACAGAATGGGGTAAATTATCTCATATAGAAGAGGCAAGGGATAACTGTCACAATATAGGGGAAGAATAGGAAGGCAAAAGGGAATGGGTTGACCTTACTCTCATTGAATTTGGTTTAGGGAGAGAATGACATACACACAAAATTGGGTATTTTTCCCTACAGGAGAGTAGGGGAGAAGGTGATGAGAGGGGGTAGGATGGAGGGGAGGGCAGGTTGGGGGGAGGGTAATTAGAAGTACACACTCTTGAAAAGGGACAGGATCAAATTAGAGAATAGAACAAGGGGGGGGGCTGGATAGGATGGAGGGAAATATAGTCAATCTTTCACGATATATCCACTATGGAAATTTTTTGTGTAACTTCACATACACAACCTATATTGAATTGCTTATTTTCCCAGTAAGGTTGGGAGATGAGGGAGGAAGGGGGAAGGGAAAGAATCTGGAATTCAAAGTTTTAAAATAAAATGTTTAAAAAATTATCATTATTATTATTTACATGCAACTGGAAAATAAGATATACAGGCACTGGGGTATGGAGATCCATCTTACCTTACTGGAGAGTTGGAGTGGAGATAGGGGAGGATATAGGAGAGAGCAGATTGGCAGAAGGGGTATACAGTGGGATCACTGTTTTGGGTGGTGGGTAGGGGAAATATGGGGAGAAAATTTGTAACACAAAATCTTGTGGAAATGAATGATGTAAACTAAAAATAAACATAAAATTCTATTAAAACAAAAGAAAGTATATGTCATTCACCCAACAAACTTTTCTTAAGTGTCAACTAGTACCAATCATCCCCTGGTGAAACAAAAACAAAAGCAAAACTGATGTTGCCTTCTTAGAGCTAACACTATTGGATATGGTATAAGGAGGAACTAGATTATAAGAGATAATGAAGACTTTGTATTAAAACCATCATGCAATGCAGAGCCAGGAAAGGTTTCTGGGCAGAGAACTAACATGGTCATGGAAATGGAAAATTTATGAGAGATGATAAAATCTAAGGCATGGTCACCACTATGGGTAATTGACATAGAGCAAAATTATGAGAGTTAAGACTGGTGAACCAGAGGCAATGAAGTTAGAGGGGATATAAATACATATAATGAAATTATCAAGTATGAGGTCAGTGGCTGAGTTGGAGAGAAATACTTCAAGCTAGGTACTGAACTCCTTTAGAAAATTAGTTTGTGAGATCATAGTGAGAAGATCTAATGAATGGTGTGAACCTCAAAGAAGGAAGAATCACAGAGTAATTGACATGAAAGAACCATGGTCTGGAATTGGTGGAGCTCAAGGGGGCAAGACATATGATAACACCTTCCCGATTCGAAGTCACAGGACACATGAGAGAAGAACAAATGATGCTGGAAATGGTGACCAGGGTACAGTGCTTTTCAAAGAGCTTTAGATTTCCTTAAGTACAAGATAATGAAAAGTTCATACAAAGAAGCTTCCTTCGGACTGAAGTGGTTAGCCTGATCCTAGACCATATTTTTCCCAAATCAGACACTTTTATCACACTGCATCCTTAGCTTTTATCTGAGCATTTCCATCTAATGACTGTAAAAGCAATCTAATAGTGTCAGTAGGCAAGTGTTCCTGCCTTTTCTCACTGTAAGAATCAGGAGTCCTTATTTGGTCTGTACCATAGAACACTTCAGTCCAATCTAGGACAGGGTCTATCCAGAGAAATAATATAGGGGAATAGTGGAAAGACGGTTATATATTAGGACTTAGAGGATCCTATATTCCCTACAAGCATCCTAGTAAAGCTCTAAAAAATACAACAAAAGGAGCAATAATAAAGAAAGCCAAAGAAATAGCTATAATAAATAAACAAACAAACAGATAGATAAGTGAATGAATGAATGAATAAATAAATAAATAAATGAATGAATGAATAAAAAGAGCACAGTTCAGTCAAATAGCTCTAGTCCATGGCAGATCCAGAACAAAAAAAACATATAGAAAATATACAGTCCAAAGGGAAAGAAAGATGCTTTGATTTCAGGATAATTTAGATTGTAGAGAGTGCCAACCTAGGTAATGCTTTAGGTCAGAAAATAGTTATTATAACCTGAAGGATTAAGAGTCAACATTTCTCAAATGAAACAAAGAGATGCTGACCCACATCTTTATTTGATCTTCTAGACACAGGCTAAATAGATCATCTAGTAATGTTCCATTTCTTTCTTGGTATCATTGAAATATCACTTCAGTGTTTCAAGGATCTAGATTTTGCCAGTTTTTAGCACTCCTATCATTTAGTAAATACTCTTAAAGAGTTGTTCTAACTTAAGAATTAATCACCTTGTAGCCAACATGTTGGTTTTTTCCTAAATTTCAACTAGGCAGATCTTCTAATGATAAACATTCATTTGATTGCCAGACCTGTATTTAAAGGCTTTCCAGCATGGTAGGAACTGCTACAGATCAGCCTCCACTGGCATGAATTTTAAGAATCTAAGTCATCTCCCAACTACAAGGAGGCTCTGGAGGATGACATCAATGGAAGTCACTAGGAAAACCATCTTGATATAGAGTGATTTCCCCAGGACTAGTAACTAAATGGCGTGCATTCAGGAAACCTAGGCAAACTCTTGTTTGCCTAAGCCACCCCTTTGACTGGCTTACTCTCTCAAAATTCCTTTAATAGAGGTTATATAATCTTGGACAAACAGCAGCAACAACAACAATAGCTAGCATTTATAGTGAACTTATTATGGGTCAGGCATTTCACTAAGAACTTAACAAATATTAACCCATTTGATCCTCATAACAAACCTTGCAGATAGATGCTGTTGTCCTCATTTTATAGAAGAAACATAGCCAGGAAAAGGTTAAGACTTCCCCAAGGGGGGTGACTAGGAGATGCAGTGAAATCACCCTGGAGTCAGGAGGACCTGAGTTCAAATCTGGCTTCAGACACAACACTTACTAGCCGTGTGACCTTGGGCAAGTCACTAAACCCCAATAGCCCTGCCTTCCCCCCTGCAAAAACAAAACAAAGCAAAAAAAAGACTTCCCCAAGGATATACAGCTAATAAGTTTCTGAGGTCACATTTGAACTCAGGTCTTGTTAACTCTAGACTCAGTTCTCTATCCTTTGAACCACCTATCAGCCCCTGCAGACGAGTCACTTCAACACTCTGGGATCTGATTTCTCCATCTATAAAGAGAGAGGCTTAGCATTTCTAGCAGTTTATATTCTCTGAATCAAAGTCATAGCTTTTCAGTCTACAATGAGAAGTCAGGCTTAAAGTGAAAACCTCTCTGGAAGAAGGAATAGAGTAAATGCACAGGTACTGAGGCATATGCCTTATGTTGGGGTGGGGAGCCTACATCCTTGAAGCCATATGTGGTCTTAAGGACCATATGACCATATGAGGCCATGTGGTCCTTAAGTGTGGCCCTTTGACTGAATCCGAACTTCACAGAACAAATTCCCTTAATAAAAGGATTTGTTTTGTAAAGTTTGGATTCAGTCAAAGGCCATACTTGAGGACCTAGAAGGCCACAGCTCCCCCCACCCCTGCCTTATACTATATTCCTTCTTGAATGTATGTTTGAATAGAGAGAGGTAAGAGAGAGAGAGAGAGACAGAGAGAGACAGACAGACAGAGAGAGACAGAGACAGAGAGAGAGACAGAGAGACAGAGGGAGACAGACAGAGACAGAGAAAGAGACAGAGAGACAGACAGAGAGAGACAGAGACAGACAGAGAAACAGAGAGAGAGACAAGAGAGAGACAGAGACAGAGAGTCAGATAGAGAGACAGACAGACACTGCATAGTCTAAATTCAGGGTCAATTTATTTGGATTATATTCAGGTTTTCTTTAGACGTGCCCTATGCTTCTCTAATGAAAATTTTCCTCCAGTTCAAGATTTTAATGTTCCATATCTATTATTTTCTCACAGCTTCTACTTATTTGAAGAGATGTTCTTTTGTGTATTCATTTTCCCTATTTTAGTATTTATGATTTTTAGTTATGCTTTGAGAACTCTATTTTCTGATAAATTAATTCATGATTTCTTCTTTTATGAAATTATTTTCTCTTTTGAGTCACTCTGGAGTTTTGTAGTATTATTCCATGACCTCTGTAGAGTCTACAGGATTTCATCTTTCATGAGACAACATCAATTCACTTTGTTTCATATTCTATTTGTTCAATGTATTTGGTTTGTCTTGAAGAATTTATTCATTCCCTCCCCCCAAGTTTTAGGATCCCCTATGATGGTTTATCTGTTAGTCAACTAGGTTTTTATTCATGTTTTCTCTCTTGATATTTTGGTTTCAGGCTTTTTCTTCTATTTCCTACCATTTCCAATCTGATTCCTCTATTCTCCCTCTATTACTTTACCATCTTTGGGCAGAATGGATGCCTGTGGTTGTTGCAGCATTTGGATAGCTCAGGGCACTCTATGACATGGTAGAATCCTTATAATTGGACAGCTCCCCCTCCCCCCATACCTAATACTTTTCTTGTGCTCACTTTACCTGGTGGACATATGGCACCCGTTAGAAGTGTGAAAAGTGAATCAAAGTTTTAAGTATTAAAATTTTCTGGAATTAATATATGATCTTTTTTTTAAAAAATTTTATGGTACTTCCATCTTCTTGACTTCCAAAATTAATTGTAATTATTCTACATCTAGCACATAATTCCTTTATTTTGAGGTTTTGGATTTGAAGAGCTTTGCATAAAGACTGAGTATTTTAGTTTCTTGCAGATCATATGACTCTCAATATGCTCCTTTTCATAAAGGGATTTGGATTTGTGATGAGCCATCCATACATTCTCCTCCAATCTTCTCAGGCCCCAATAGTTCACACTAGTCGAACAGCTGAAAATAATCTGTGATGAAAAAGTGGTTTCTCCAGATATAAATCAGACTCTCCTGCATTGGAGCTAAACCTACAAACTTGATTTCATTAGTGCCACAAAAAAAGCAAGTAGGTAAATGGACTCAGGTGGTTTTAGGAAATTAAAACAGTGTATTAACTGACACCAAAAAATAATCCTTGGTGGCCTCACTTATAAGTGTTATTTAAAATGGAAAGAATAATGGATTGAGAGTGAGGAGAATTCATTCAGAGTTCTGGATCTACCAGTGACTAAAAATCCTGGACATCTTATTTGAACTTGTTCCTGATGACCAATTTTCTTCAACAAAATTCAGCATTCAGAAATGAGCATAATACTTCAGATGTCATCATGCCAGGGCAGAAAGTAAAAAGGTACTATAACCTTTCTAGTCCTGATCACTGTGCCTTTCTTACTGATGGTGACCTAGAATTTCACATAAAAACCTTAAAATGAGGACAACATTATTATGAGTGATTTATGTAGATATTGCTAGGAAAATCATATCTAGTAGGCAAAGAAGTTGAGTCATTTCCTTAGGAGATAAAAAAAATAATATTTATAATCTTGGTGCTGACGCAGTTAAGTATGGATGTTAGGCAATGTGATATAGTAGATAGTTTTAGGATTAGAGTAAGGTAGACATACTCAAATACTCCTTTCAGGCATTATTAGATCTGTGATGTTGGGGAAGTCATTTAATACAAAGAATATAAGCTCTTTGAAGACAAAGACTTTGTTGTTGTTAATGTTTACTTTCCTAATCTTTAGTATCATGTTGTGCTCCATCAATGTTTCTTGTGGTTTATGGCATATAACCTTTCTAACCCATCTACCCCCATCTTCTTAACTATAAAATGGGAATTTAAAAATAGTCCCTGTTCAAAAGGTTGTTGGAAGGAAATTGCTTTGTAAACCTTAAAGTTCTACGTAAACTCTCCATAGCTAAGCACAAAATTCAGGTATGCTATGGTTTCTAGGTGGGGGACATATTCTTGAGCATTAGGACCTTCTCAAAGCCCCTCTGAACACAACAATATGTGCCTGCCTTCACCTACAATGAAGCCAGACCTACATCAATCTATTGATCTAGTAACATACCTAATTAAAATTCTGGGAAGGTGACAATTCTGCTTAGCTATACAGTATGCAGTGCCAATTTTCCTTACATTGATGTATCATAGCCCTTCCAGTAAGAAATAGACCTTTAGTCCCTCTATAACCCTATTCCTCTACCCTACTCCCTGTCAATACTTAACTTCTGAGGTGACAAGTATAAATTCTGTAAGGCAAAATGCAGTGTGAGCTCTTTACAAAAGTTCCCTGATATGCTGAAGTGAAGGAGAGAAAGAAAAAGCTTTGGATGAGGTAAGCAGAGGGATTCTTTTGATTTCACTCAGAAAAATCAAAGAGCCTTTGTCCAAATATGGTATGAGAGTTAACACTTTTTACCCTCTACCTTAGTCATCCAGACATGTCCAGGGAGAATCAGGAGACCTGATTTCAAATTTTAACCCTAAAATATATGATCTGTGAGTAACTTGTGGCCCAAGACTTCTTATATCTCTGACAAACTCTGGCCCCATGTAGAATGGGTCTTATCTTGGAGGGTCAGCCTCAAAAAGTTAATTTCACATTATTTCACTTATTGCTACCATCTAGATTAACATAGTAGTTTCCAAATCATAACTCTGAAATAATTTGTATCTAAGGTATCTTAGATGGAAATTACAGCTATTCAATGCACACAATTGTTATTGGAAATATAGCCTTCATTTTATTCTATAGAAAATATATCAAATGTTAAAGACTCAGAGTTATACATAAGCAAATGCAGAAGTATAAATACAGAAATATAAAGCACTCAAATATTCTGCATTGAAATGGAGCACCTTCTCAAAGTTGAGCTAAAATTGGAGTTGGGATTGAGGCAAACTTCTGTCATTGCAGTGAGTCCCTTCTCACAATGACCTGGACATTGTATTACCTTGGGGTATAGCTCCCCAGGAAAATAACTATTCCTTAGACTTTGCTTCACAAGTAAATCCCTCCTCTATCTAAGCAAGGCACTGATTTGCTCTCTAAGTAAGTTACTGTTCAGAAATCGTGGATGTTTCTTGTCTTTTCTCCAAGGAACATGCTTCATCAGGAAATCTCTGTCTAGGAGGTCCAGTGCTCAAAATCACGAACTTCAGTTTGCTCATGAAACAACTGTCAAAGCTCATACTATTCTGAAATTTTCCTTTGTCTTCTATAAGACTAAATTCATGTATTGTGGTGTAATGGGAATGTAAATTTAAAGATCTTCCCTGCCCCTAGGCTAAAGTGCACCTGGAGCCTGGGGTGGGAGGCTTGTTTTTCAGTAGATACTTCTTGATTGGCCAGTGAGTCAATAAGGTTGTTACATTCTCTGAGCCAGGAGAAGGGTATATAAACCCTGATTTGAGGCTTTGTTTTGGGGGCTCACTTTGAGAAGTGTTCTGTGATTTGATCAGATGAAACTCTGGAAAGCCATTGTCCAGAGCCCCCTGGCTTTGAAACTCAGATGTTGTTTGGTATGGATGTAATGGTTGTACAGTTTGGAAATCTGTCTACTTGATCTGTTTTTGTCTTGATAATTCTGTCGGTATACTTTGAAGTTCGGGGTGCTGACGTTTTTACCCTGAACTAGGTGAACGATATATATCTAACTGATTAAAGTAAGCTTGTAAACCCATTTTGAGTTGCTTTCCTTTATCAAAGCAGATCCAAGAACCTGTGCTGGCAGACACCCTGGGGATGCTGGGGTGCTTGGTGCCCAGGGAATTCCCCTAAGAAGTCCTCTCTCTCTCTCTCTCTCTCTCTC
>NW_027185698.1:28204392-28253295 GCF_028583685.1 Petaurus breviceps papuanus | reverse complement strand
AGGAAGGGTGACTGATCTTCAAGCTAATCATTAGGAATTTCCTGTGCACTACCAATTGGTTCCACACAATGGTCCATGTCCTATAATTGCCTCATTTATTGGGAGAACTGTTTGATTTAATCTTCTGAATTACTGGTTATATAGATCCAAACACTAACAAAGAATTTTGTAAAACCTCTCAAGGCATTTGTTGTGGACAAGATGGAAAAATGTGAGCTAGATGATTGTACAGTTTTGTTGATAAGGGACAATCGGATCTAAGAAGTAGTCATTAATTGTTACATGTCAATGTGGAAGGCTATCTGAAATGACATGACTCAGAGGATTGACCTTGGACTTGAGCTTTTTAATATTTTTTTTTATCATTGACTTAGATAAAGAAATAGATGGAATGCCTATCAAATTTGCAGATAATACAAAGCTAGAAGGGTCAGCCAAAACATTGGACAACAGAATCAGTATCTATAAAGGACTTAACAATTAGGCTTAATCTAATGAAATGAAATTAATTAGGAAAAATTTGAAGTATCATATTTGGGTGCAAAGAATTGATTTCATTAATGTAATATGGGGCTAGATGCATGTCTAGATTACAAACTGTAAAATTGTAGGAGTTTTGTGACTTTCAACTTCAAAATGACTCTTCCTCTCCCCAAAAGAAAAAAGTGATGCCCTTATAGGTTGCATTGAGAGTCATAGTGTCCAGGATTGAGGAAGTAATCATTTCAAACTCTGTCTAGTTCAGAATACATCTGGAGCCATGTTTTAAGCAGAAATATAAGTTTGAAGTATTGCCAAAGTAAAGAAGCTATAATGATGAATGTCTTTAGTATCATACTATCTGAGGACATATTAAAGAAAGTATGAATACTTAGCTAGGAGAAGATTTGATAGGAATATAACAGGGAAGGGATAAACATTTACATAGAATCTAGTATGTTCCAGGTACTGTGCTAAGTGCTTTCCAAATATCTCATTTAATCACTTAATAACACTTTACGCATTTGAAGAAATATGAAGTAGAAAATGGAATCTACTTGTACTACTTGAACTGAGAGTCTAGAATAGAGAGAAATAGAACAGAAATGCAGAGAGGCATATTTCAACTTGACATAAGGAAAAATATTTAACAGTTAAATTAAATTAACAATCAAAACTATCTGAAATTGGAATGGGAGCCTTTAGCAGGCTATGGACCCCCACCCTTCTCTACCTCCCATTGTGGGTCTTTGAGCAAAGGTTGGATGGTTGCTTTTCTGGTATTCTAGAGAAGGGATTTTTTTTTCCAACTATAAGTTGTACTAGATGATCCATGAAGTTCCTTTTAACTAAGATTCTGTGACTCATTCAGTTCATCCTTACAAGGAGCTGGTAGCAATGGTGGTCAGTGACATATTCTATGTGTTGTGAAAAGTTGTCCTCAAAGTCCTGGAGTCAGACTTCAGTCTCATTTTACACAGGTCACTGAGCAGCTGTCATCTGGGAATGAGTCATTGCTAACCTCATCAGGAAGGATTTGAAACAGTGACCTAGGGGTGATAGATTCCCTAGCCCATTAGCTCTGAGCTACTTTATCTCTCCCCTCCAATCCTTAGATAGAAAAAGGAACATTCATCTTACACCAACCATGGGAAATACAATGGACAATATTTGTTCCTTTTAAAGCAAAAGGAATGGAGGATACATACATACATGTATATATGTATTTATTAGTTCTCTATTCCTAAGGTATAAAATATTTTAAAGACAGGATCTGGTGGATATCAACTAAGTTGCCACTTCCATGAGTGCATGATCAATTTCTTTTTGGTTTATTTATTTGTATTTTACTATTGTTATTGATATTTTTTGTTTTTAACCTTGCTGTCATTTCTAGTTATATACCTCTGCTCTCCCATCCCACCCAGAGAGCCTTCCCTTATAACAAAGAAAATCTGTTCAGCAAAACTAACAGATCCAGAGACAGCTCTGACAGTGAATGCAACATTTCACAGACCTAGTTCCCCCACTTATCCAATGAAAGGGAGTGGTACATTTCATTATCTCTTCTCCATGAGACTGGTTATTATAATTATATAGTCTTAACCTTTGTATTACTTAATTTACTTAAGATACATCCCTATTTCCATAGGTTCTCTTCCCATCCCTCTATCTCTCCTTTTTGTCAACCTTCTGGAATTTTACTGGAAATTATTGATTTTCAAAAATTGAGTTATCTAATACTTTACCTCTTTTTTCCACTTTCAGTTAAGTGGTTTGTTCAAAGTCAGGATATATTTCTTTTCTAAATTTGATAGCTCACTAAATGACTAGCAGAACATTTTGCATAATAGTAGCTATTTAATAAAAGCTTAAGTTGTTATTGAAGCCTAAAGATTGTCCCTTCAACACAGTGACACCAACAGAAAAAAACATGGATAATCATTAACTAGGGTTTAAATGAAAAACCACAGTATAAACAGACTACATATTAATGTATAGAGTAGATGCTTTTCATGCTAAATCCTCTTAGATGTCATTCATTCACTGAACAAACAGTAATCAATTATTAATCTATTTACACATCTATATAGTTTTTTTCAATGGACTTGAGGAGGGAGAACTTCATGCCTTCCAAGGCAGGTCATTCCACTTTTGGAAAGGTGAATTGAGTATCTCTCCCTCGCCACCCCTGTCCCCTTCTCCTCTTTCTCCTTCCTTTTATTTCTTTCCCATGTGACCAAACAGAACATCTCTAATCCTTCATTCTATGAGGCAGCCCTTTCTAATACTTGAGAAGAGTTCTCATGCCCCACTCTTTTCTACCCCAAACTTTCTCTTTAATGCTAAAACACCTCCAGTTCCTTCAAATGTTCTTTATGTGCCATGAAAGCTAGGAGTGAGAGAAAGTAATGATTTTGGTTACCTTCTGCTACTAAAGAACTATAAGGTTTCAGAATAAAAGTAAGTATAAAAGGGAAAAAAAATTAAATGGGCTTGATATTTGGTTGGTATAGGTACCTCCTTTGACATTTAGCTTGAGAGAGTTACTAGGAGCACTACTGAGAGGTTTCCATCTGCTTGTCTAGGATCACAAAGCCAGCATGTGACCAAAGTGGGACTCGAACCCTGGTCTTTGTGCCTCTGAGGCCAGCCATGATGACATGCTGTCCTGTAATACTTCAAAGATGTGTGACTTTGTCCTTGTGGGTGTGGCCTCCAGGGCTTCCGACTGTGACCTTCCACATTTTAGTAGATGGTTTCTAAGAGATGTTCTGGCTCAGTAGTTCATTATTTGGTAGCCAAGTGGAGTTGAACCTCTCTGAACTTAGCTCAGCCAGGTGACAGAAGACAAACTTTAAGTCCATCTCAATGCTTCAAAGTTCCGGCTCAGTAGAACCTGTCAGAGGTGTTGCTCTGCTGGACTAGACTTTCAAGAACGCAGGGTCATCTCCATTTTGTGATGAGGCATTAGATAACTTTATCTATAAATTCACCTATAATGAATCTTAATTAAATCTAAAAATCCCCAAACTCTTAAGTACCTTTGGTAACTGAATCCATCCATCCATCCAAACCACCTACCTATCCATCCATCCACTTCTCCATCCTTCAATCCTTCTGTTTTTCATTCAATCAAGAACAGAATTCTGAAATTGAGTGAAATGCTAAACTATCTACCTAACACTCTAGCTATAAATAGACTGGCTCCATGTTCTCAAGGGCATGGAATTTTTTGATCAGCTCAGTTCTCTTCCATAGCTTTTTCATGATAACATTTCCCCCTACTTTTTTCTCTGTTTAAGTTTCTGACCATTTCAATTTATTTGAACCCATTTAAACAATAATAAAAATGGAAACTCCTCTATATAAATTGAATTCCAATTACTCTTGCTCCCTTGCCATCTTCTGGCTATAATTTGAAGTACTTTCCAAACTGGCATGTTTATGAGGTGATAATTCACTTGAGAGCTAGAGATACTGGGATCATTAAGAGGAAAAAAAATAATTAACATTACTTTTAAAGCAGCTTGAATGTATTTTGTTTTTTGAGATTATTAGGGAATGCAATAAACATTCACTCTTTGCAGCATATTACATTCTTTTCTCATTGTGAGAACTAGGGTGCATTTTGATTATCATTTTATATAGTTAGGATGATTTTATTGTAATGATGCTATGGCAGGGGGAGGGGTAGTATTGACTGTGGGGCAAAATGGAATTTTGAGTTCAGAGGCCTGGGTTGGAATTCCAGATCTTCCATTGACTGTAAGCCTACCTTATGCACATTTCTTCACAACTGGAGCTGCCCAAAAAGGAGACAGGCTGCTTTATGAGGTAGGGATCTCTCTGTCACTGGATTTAAGCACAGACTATATGGCTGCCTACCCAGGACATTGTAAAGGAGATTCCTTTTCAACTCTACTATATTATCATCCTAATTATACCTACATCTTGGGTAGGCATTACAGGAAGTTCTACCTTATGTAAAAACTTAAAAGAAACAAAAAATGGAAAACAAACGAAGACAAAGTTTCACTTGTGTCATCTGTGCTTGCCAAGGATTACTATATCCCTTCCCACTAACTCCTAAATTCATTTTACCTTGATGTTTATGTTCCTCATTTCTGTCCAAGATTGTTCTTAATATGTTACAAAACTATTGTATATCATCTGTCCAAAATATTTTTTCTTATGAACCAGTTTAATACACCACGCATCTAACTGCATGTCACAATCTGGGAAATAGGTATTTTAAAAATTCATTCAATTCTTCATGTTATTGTTAGGCTAACAGCCATTGTGAGGAGTCATCAGTGGCATTGAGGAGGCTCTGTTTTATCCTGGAGGCAGATGCAATCAACATGATGTCATCTAGATATAGGAGCATTTAGAGGAATCTTCCATCTCCAGAGAAGTCATCTTCCATTCATCATGGATTGCTCCAAACCAAGCTATCTTCTCAATGTTTTAGGCTTCACTTTCTGTTTATGATCAGAGGATCCCTGAGCAAAGTTCTTTCTGAAGTCACATCTCTTGCATGAGCTTCATGGATACAGTAGGGACCTTGCTAGAAATTGAGTCTTAAAGACTCCATTAGACTCTATCCAGTCAATTTTTTAAAGTAATCAATATGCATCAAATCCAACCTCAGACACTTAACACTTACTAGCTGTGTGACCTTGGGCAAGTCACTTAACTCCAATTGTCCTGCCTTCCACCCTCTAAAAAAATTTAAATAAATAAATAATCAATGCATACTAAACACAGGTATCTTGTATTTTCAACAATTCCCAGTAAGTTATGTGATTTTTGAAAATATGTCTTTTCAAGACAACGTGGGTTTGACTCCTGATGATTTTCTTTATCAGATATGTGAAACTGGGTAAATGATTTGATCTCTCTGAGTCTCAAATTCCTCATCTGTAAAATGGAATGATGAAAGAACCCACGTTGCCTGTGAGGATCAAGTAAGATGAGGTATATAAAGTGTTTTGTGAACCTTATATAAATATATTTAATAATTATTATTAAACAATTCTTGGCCTAGAACGTGTATTATTTATTGTTATTGTTTTTGAGACAGATGTATGTATATATCTTGGCCTTATACTATACATAAACACTGAGGTAGGCTTGGAACTGAATAACAGGAAGAGAAAAGACTGTATTGCATTTGGGAAAATGTACAATATTCTTGATAATAGCGAATTTCTCCAAATACAAAAATTCATCTCATCTTCTTAATTGCAACATTCTTCCAGTCACACCATAGTGACCGTGAGTTACAGACACTTCAGACTCTGAAGAACCAAAATTGCTGATAACCAAAAGTGCATTGGAGAGATGCTTATTTGGGCTACAATATGTTGCCCTGTGATCCATATACAAGAAACGTCATGAAGGACATAATTAAGGAAATGTATGATCGAAAGACACATTGTTTTCCAGGATTCAGTCTTTTCATTTTACATATAGGGAAAATGAGTCCCAGAGCTGTTCAGTAACTTGCCCAAGGAGCTATGATTTGAATCTGTGTTCATGGCTCTAAATTTAGGTGCTTTCCTGTATATCATGCTGCTTCTCAATGGATCTGCCATTTCATAAACGTAGATACTTCCCTCCACTGGTACATATTTGCAACCCATCTATACTGCATTATCCCATTAATCTTCCATAGATAATATATTTAATTCACAGAACACCTTACTCTAGATGTTTTAGTATACCATAATACTGATGCACCACTTTGGTTGTCTATCTATTATTCCTCTTCATTACTATAAAACCATTTATTTGAATCTGTATCCCCAAAGTCACTAACCCTTTGATTTACTGCTTTCATATACCACTACGTATTTAGCCATTCCCCATTACATGGGCATGCCTTTAGTTTGTAGTTCTTTGTTACTTCTGCCAAAAAAAAAAGGAGCAGCTGTAACTAACTGTGTACATATGGGCCCTTTTCCTTTGTCTTGCATCTCTTTGGGGTATAAACCTAGTAGTGTAATCAAAAAATCCCCACATTTATTAGTACTCACACCCTCTTGAAAACCATTTGTATATAATTGTTTTAACATGCATGTGGCTTATGTATTTGTTCTTTCTTATTTGTAGAATGTAAATCTTCTTGAGGACAAGGACTGCTGTGTTTGTGTCTTTTAGTATTTAGTGCCTAAATCAACTCTTGCATGTTGTAAGCACTTTATAAATGTTTGTTCAACTGAATTGAATTGAACCTAAGCGTTCATAGACTCATGGTGTACACTCCCCTAATAATCCATTGTTTCTATGCACTGGAGTAAGAAGAGCGGGAATGACCACAGAAAATGAGAAACCAGGAGGGAAACTCCTGAACAGGCAAATGAGTCATTCATTTGACTTTCTCAAATTGGTGGCTGGCCAATGGACCAACACATCCACAACAGAACACAGACACAACAGAACCAACACAACACCAACAGAAAGGAAATCTTGGACAAGCCATGTAAACTCCTTCTTTCTGTTTCCTGATTTGTAAGATAGCACCTACCTGAGGGGTTTGCCATGATGATGAAATGTGATTAAAATGGTATCAGCGTGTGAGGTTGAGATGATGCACATATCTTTGTTCTAGATATCCAGAAGTTTATGGGGATACAAAGAAATATAGAATGCTTTACCTGAACGTGAGAAATTTATAATGTTCTTAAGGAGGAAAAGTATATGAATACATGAAATGTAGTTCTTAAATCAGTCATTTGGATCTGGAACTCATCTTTTTACAGGCATAACATTATAGGTAGAGCTTGGACTGCTAAACAAACCCATTAATGCCATATAATGCAGTTGTAATATTGTACATTTTTAATGAAGCATGGTAACAAACACCATTGTTACAATATGAGTAAGAAAAATTAAACAAAACCAAACAATGAGGAAATAAATAAATGTTGGGTTATATTTTCTTTACCTGAAATCCTTCAATTAAAGAAAAATAGATTTGGGGCAGCCAGGTAGCACAGTGAGTAAGAGCACCGGCTCCAGTGTTGGGATGACCTGGAGATTGAGTCCCGGGCTCGGACACTCAGCATCACACCCAGGAATAACTGGCCATGTAACCTTGAGCAAGTTACTTAACCCTGATTGCTTAAAAAAAAAAGAAAAGTAGATTTTATTACATTGCATTGAAGCAGTACTGAAAGATTTTTGTGAAAATTTTAAAAATATATTGTATTTTTCCCCAACTACATTAAATTTTTAACACTTATTTATTAAAAGTTTTTCATTCCAAATTCTATTCCTCCTTCCCTGCCCTCCCCTTTCCCTAAGATGTCAAACAATCAACTATAGGTTATAAATATTTAATCACACAAAACATTTCTGTATTAGTCAATTTTTACAAGAAAACTTGAATAAAAGAAAAAGAATGAAAGAAAGAAAGTGAAAATAGCATGTTTAGTGTTTTGGAGGCTGATACTATTCTTCATCATTAGTGTTTGGGGATTGTCTTGGGATGATCTATGACTGAGCTAGAAGAGCTAAGTCATTCACACAGTTCTTCATCATGTAATATTGCTGTTACTCTATACAACATTCCCCTGGTTCTATTCACTTCAGTTTGTATCAGTTCATGTACACATTTCCAAGTTTTTCTGGAATCATCCTACTTGTCATTTCTTATGGCACTTATGATATTTTTTATTCCACCACAATCATATACCACAGCTTGTTTAGTTATTCCTCAATTGATGGGTATCCTTTGATATCCAATTCTTAGCCACCAAAAAAAGAGCTGCTATAAATATTTTTGTACAAATAGATCCTTTTCACTTTTTTTTTTAAAGCAATTGGGGTTAAGTAACTTGCTCAAGGTTATACAGCCAGGTTTTTCTGGGTAGGTGCTGAGTGTCTGAGCCCAGATTCAATCCCAGGTCATCCCGACTCTGGGGCCAGTGCTCTTACTCACTGTGCTACCTGGCTGCCCCCACTTTTTTTTTTCTTAATATCTTCAGGATATAGAGGTATGGCTGGATAAAAGGGTATGCACAGTTTTATAGAGCTTTGGGCTTAGTTCCAAATTGCTCTCCAGAATAGTTGGATCAGTTCACAGCTCTACAAACAATGCATTAGTGTCCCAGTTTTCTCACATCCCTTCCCCAACAACCATCATTTTCCTTTATTATCATATTAGTCAATCTGATAGGTGTGAGGTGGTACTTCAGTGTTGCTTTAATGCTCGTTTCTCTAATTATTAGTGATTTAGAGCATTTTATTATGACTATAAATAGCTTTGATTTCTTTTTTTTTGAAGCAGTTGGGGTTAAGTAACTTGCCCAAGGTTATACAGCCAGTTTTTTTTTTTTTGTGTGGGTGTTAAGTATATGAGGCTGGAACCAATCTCGGGTCCTCCTGACTCGGGGATCAGTGCTCTTATTCACTGCACCACTTAGCCGCCCCTATAACATTGATTTCTTTATTTGAAAACTGCCTGTTCATATCCTTTGACCATTTTATCAATTGGAGAATGACTTACATTTTTATATATTTGACTCATTTCTCTATATACCTAAAAGTAAAGGCTTTATCGGAGATGCTTGTTGAAAAACAATTTCCCCCCACTTTTCTGCTTTCCTTTTAATTTTGGTTGCATTGGTTTTGTTTGTGCAAAACCTTTTAAATTTTGTGTAATCAAAATGACCTATTTTACATTTTGTAATGCTCTCTATATTTCCTTTGGTCTTAAATTCATCCCTTATCCATAGATCTGACAGATAAACTATTCTATGTTCTTCTAATTTGTTTATGGTGTCATCCTTTATGTGTAAATCATGTATCCATTTTGACCTTATCTTATTATATGATGTGAGATATTGACCTATACCTAGTTTCTGCCATACTGTTTTCCAGTTTTTCTAGCAGTTTTTGTCAAAAAATGAGTTTTTGTTCAATAAGCTTCAATATTTGGGTTTATCAAACACTAGATTGCTACAGTCATTTACTACTATGTCTTGTGTGCCTAATTTATTCTGCTTATCTACCACTCTATTTGTGAAATTTTAAAGGAAGAATTTCTGGACTTTTTCCACAGTCTCTAAGACATTTGTACTCAAATTCCTATAGTCAGCATCCTTTGAAAAAAATTAAGCACAACCTGTCTGGCTAACCCTATGTCTAGATGAGTCAATGTTATGTTTGAGGAGGGAAGATTATACATATACACATTCATATATATATATATATATATACATATATATATATATACATATATATATATTATTGTACATTGCTTGTGGAGTAAGTTCCATCTTGAGTATTTGTTACTTGCATGAATACATATGTGTGTATAGAGTCTATTATATACCCAGAATAATATAATTAAAAAGGTATGAAACAAAGGTTAGGAGTCATGTGACTAGCTTTGATCCACCCTCCTCAATGAAAGCCACCCAATCCCCCATGATAGGAATGATCCTTCAGGCCCTGAATGTGACATACTTATCTTTTTACTCTATCCTCCACACTGAACACATTATAATATAGATGGGAGTTACTTGTGTACATGTCTTCTTTCTTTATTAGGATGCATTTATCACTTTCTTGAGAAAGAATACTTTAGGCCTGGGGAGATGAAGTAGTTTATTTAGGGACACTCAGGAGTCACAAGGGATAGAGTGTTGGACCTGGATTGAGGAAGACCTGAGTTCAAATCTGGTACTAGAGCAAGTCACTTAACTGCCATTTTGTATTAGTTTCCTGATAATGCCAACCTCATAATTCTATAGATACTGTAATGACAAATCTCTTAGAGAAAAATCTTAGTAATAGAGTAGTTCATTTTGAATATTTGTTACAGGTATGAATTAGGAACAATGACATATATTATATACTTGTTGACAGAGTAACCTCATGGTGAGATAACTATGGAATTATGGTCAAAGAATACTGAATTCTAGTCCAGACTCTGCCAATAATTGGTTGTGTAAATTTAGGCAAGGCAATCTAACCCTATCCAATCCAATCCAATCCAGTGCAATGTTATACAATCCAATGGCCGATTATTAAGTGTCTGTTATGTGCAAGGAATTGTGCTGGGGATGTGAATACAAAAGGATAAACAGTCCTTGTCCTTGAACAGCTTATATTCTACCTGATGAAAAACAAATCATTTAAGGCTTCTGCTCCTCAGTTGGTTAAAACTCCAGTGAAAACCCTATAGAAAGACATTTGCTTAAGTATCACACGAGAAGAGAGCATGGATAGATTATGCTGCATCACTGAAGGGAGTACCCATAGTAATAAGATCATAGATCCAGTGGAATATCAAAGTATTAACCCCACTCCCTCATTTCTCATCAGTAAAATTGAGGTAATGACACCTGCATTCCTTACCTAATAATGTATTTGTGAGAAAAGTTCTTACTTTCTCTATTATCAGAGTAACCTCTGAAGTATCTTCCCACCTGTGATGTTCCAAAAGGTCAACATACATTATGTTTCATTTTCTCCTCACAGATCCCCTGAAAAGTAGAATCACAAAGCCCTAAGGTCCTTAGGGACAGAAGAAGCTTGAGAGATCTTGATCATCTAAGCTAATTTCCAGATGAAGAGGCAAATTTCTTGTACATAATTTCCAGGTTTATTTTTTTCCCTTTAGAAATGATAAACATCACCTCAGAAAAGAACTCAAATTTGGAGAAATCAGACTCTTTTTGGAGAAAGTAAACATTTTTGCTTGAGCTTAGAGGAAAATTCTTACAAGATGCTAAACACACCTGTTAATCTTTGCCTAACAAGAAAGCAAGGGAAGACGGTGGAATGAAGGAATGCATTGGCTAACTGAAAAATAATTTCTCTGGAAAGAGAAAAAGGGACCATTTTTTTATGACCTCCTGCTCAGCTTAACAAAATCACTTGGTATTGTTTCTGTTCTCACCAAGAAGAGGAAGCTAAGTGAGCAATTTCAGGTTTTTTCCACTTTCTTTTAGATGATCTGCTTAGAGAACTATCCTTTGAGATTGACAATGGATCTGCAGTGATGCCCTAAAGGGTTTGATTACATAAAAACACCTGCTTGCTCTTAGGATGATTCAGTAAGGAAGGGCTGGGGCTGCTTTGCCAAATTCTGAAAAGCTAGATTCTGAACTGAGTGTTAAACAGCTTTCCCTCCAAATGTCAGGACCCTTTGGCGATGGGGAGGGAGAACAGGTGCTCACATTCCTGCTAAGAGGAAATAACCAGTGAATGTTTGAGCAGTTCAGGATATAAGAACATGGAATGTCCAACTGGGAAAGACCTTAGAGAACATCCAGCCTAATACCCTTATATTCCAACTAAAGAAACCAGGGAGGCTAAGCCCCTTGCTCAACGTCCCAGAGATACTTGGTGGCAGAGCTAGGAACAGGACCTGGGTTTCTTGCTTTCTAGGGTGTGCTTTTTCTTCTATGTCACTGAAAAAAGAGCTTAATCATGAGAGTTTAGCTTTATATGACATTTTACTTATAAGATATTCTTTAATTCCCCTACAACAATGTGAGATAATATCATGATCTCTATTTTAGAGATGAAGAAACTATGGTTCCAAAAAATAAAGTAACTTTTTCAGAGTCACATGGCTACTTGATGCAAGAACTTGGAATGTTGCAGAACTGATGTCTCTTATATCACAGGACATTATGTTTTGTAGTATAATGAAAATAATAATAAGAAGAACAATACCTTGTATGTAGTGCTTTAAATTTACAAAATGTTTTGCTTCTTTTATCTCATTTGATCCTCATAATAATAACCCTCTAAGGTAGTTGCTGTTATAATCTCCATTTTACAGATAGGGAAACTGAGGCTGGGAGTTTAAGTGACTTGCACAGAGTCACACATATAGAAGGGTCAGAGGTGGGGTTCCAACATTGTCCTGATTGATTTACCTACTATGTCATCTGTCTGACTAAACGTGACCATAATACTGGGCCTCCCTACCTCACATGGTTGTTAAAAAAGCAAATTGACTCTAAGTTATTTTTTCTTTATTAAGTGTTTTCTGTATGTGTATATACAACTGTCCTATTCGACCAAGGTTCCCCTCTTTTGACTCAGAATATGATCATGAGTGTAGATTGGAATTTTTAGCCAGCATTAGGAATAATCTAATATTCTAGTCTTGAGGGCTGGGGTTCGGTTGTGTGTCCTGAATATTTAACAGTGTCCTTCTACTCAACTGTAAATTAAGATATCTTTCAGCTCTGAATCTCTGATTCTGTAAGTCTATAACTAGACTTTACTGGGCCCTATTAAGTGTTCTGCTGCTAGCTAGCTTGTGACTTGGGCAAGTCCCCTAACCATCCTGGGCCTTGGTTTCTTCATCTGGAAAGTGTGGTGTTAGAAAAGTAGTGGTTCCAGCTCTAAAACTTATGATCCTGTGAACCTGAAATAGACTCTCATCGTAACCCTGTTGAGTAATTGGAGTAAGTATCATCCTTCTCATTTTACAGGTAATGGAACATGGACCCAGGACGATTAAGTGTCCAAGATCATATAGCTAGGAAGTAGCAGAAATAGAATATTAATTCACATCTCCTATCTCCAGTCTCAATGGAGCTGCTTCAGATCCTTTGTCAAGTTTCAGAGGATATTCTTCACCTAAAATTTATTTTTATCTCTCACAGTGCCAGACATAGTGCTTAATAATCACACTATTAAACGAACATGCCTTTCTAAAATCTCTGCTGAAGGCCAGAATAGGACTAGGCCTCTGAAATTAAAAGTGTCATGGTCTTATCTTATTCTTGGGTGGTGGTGTTTAATCATTTGAAACAGCCTGGTGATTGGCAGAGAAAGATGTTTTCTGATTTATAACCTCTCCAGTGTGTGAAGGCAGAGGCAACAACATACTCCCCAAAGATCTTAACTAATGTTAAAAGGTCCCGACATTCCAATTCCCATTGGCATTTCTAAAGCTTCTGGGCAAGTAGAGTGGTCTGATGAATGTCATCTAAATTCTGAACCTGCACCTCTCATCTATGGACCCAGGTGAAGGTTTTGAGCTAGGAAAATTGCTAGTAGTGTTGAGCTAAAGGCTAACAAGTGTCAAATGCTAATTAAGGAGATTAATCACTCAGAACATCAAAGCACTGGGCTACTGTAGCAACAGATGTACTAACTTAATGATCATTAGAACTAACACCACTCATAATTAAAAGTTGAGAGGATCATAAAATCAATATATGTGGCCTGGACCAAAGCAGATTAATCTAGTCCTGTATCTGGGGCTTCCTTGAGGATTCTGAGGTAAGCTTACACTAACACATGTTAGATAGATAGATAGATAGATAGATAGATAGATAGATAGATAGATAGATAGATAGATAGATTGATAGACAGATAGACAGATAAGAGATATGTGTATATATATGTACATATCTATATCTATCTCTCTATATAAGCACTTTAAACATTATTAAAAAGAATTTTGTGGCAATAATATATATATATATATATATACACAGAGAGAGAGAGAGAGAGAGTTAGAGAGATTGCTGTGGATAAGTCCTCCATTAATGCAGATGGCAGCCCTTCCCAACTTGTCCATGGCTTTCTGAAAATCCTCCGTGTTAGATCTACTCTATGTGCTATGGGTTTTTCTTTTGGTTACCTTAGTATTACATTTGCCCTTGCTTTCAATATAGGATCAGATTCTTCTAGTCACAAGTGTCCTTGATTTTGCATTTTTATACCCTTCTCACACATTGTTGATTATTTGCTGAAGTATACTTCTGCCCATAATCTGTGTTTTGCCCTCCTTTGGGTTATCTGCTGTTGGGATTAATAAGAGACCATGGAACTCCAAGATAAGAAGTCAGAGAGCCACAAGGAGAACACTAGGTATAAAAAAAAATCAGCAGAGGGAATTCTGAGTCAGAAAAATCTAGGTCTGAAGCCTGTCTACAATAGAAGTTGAGAGACCGTAGGTAAGACATTCAACATCCCTGAGCCTCATTTTCCTCAACAGAAAAATGGAGGTAATAATCCCTATAGTATCCTAGTACCTAATGGTGGTTTCCTGAGGATCAAATGAAATAATTTTATCTAAAGTACTTTAAAAACCATCAAGCACTTTAAACATTCTTTATTATTAAAAAGAAGAATTTTGTGGCAATAAATATCATGGGACCCTTGGGGAAAAAAACGTACAGTTTCACAAAAGTGCTCTAGCCTCCTCTATTTTTATTAATAAATTAAGGTCCTTGGGGGCAGCTAGGTGGTGCAGTGAATAGAGCACCAGCCCTGGAGTCAGGAGTACCTGACTGTCCTCAGACACTTAACACAAAAAACTAGCCATGTGACCTTAGGCAAGTCACTTAACCCCAATTACCTTACCTCTCCCCCCCTCCAAAAAAAAAGGCAAAAAAAATTATGATCCCTGGTCCTGAAGAACATGTCCATGATATTTTTACTGATTATTTAAATCAGTAGGCTGCCCATCTTCTTGAATGCTGTAATCTTGATGTCATGCATTGTTCATCCACTTTGTTTTTTCAATATGAATGACTATGATGAATTGTTTTGATAAATACAGAACTAATTAGGAAGACCTTGAAATATTCCAGTGCTCAAAGCAATCAGGGAAATGCTATCTGCAGCATGAGGAATGTATTGCCATATTTTCCCTAAAAATAGCTACCAATGTACTTGCTTTTTTTCCAAGGATAATAGGAAAGGGACTCCACATCAGAATGAGTATTATAATTTAGCATAGGATTTAACCAGATTTATAGTATCTGTGATTGTTTTGGATTTGAGTTTTTTAAAAGATAGTATTTGAAAGTATTCATGCTTTTAATTTTCAGTGGGACCTGAGTTCACATAGCCTTCTCTCTTTTCCTCCACATTATAGCATAAGAGATACCCTGGGCCACTTAGGATGGAAGATTGAAGCTTTTTACCTTTTCCATTCAAATCTCATCCATTTAAATTCCATCAGTGCAATCTTGAGGAAAAAAACAGTCCTAAGCAGAAATCACACTTGCCAGACAGATTTCTTTCAGTCAACTCACTTAATTTCTGACCTTTTTTGACCTGTTTTATATCTGGAGTTGAACTAGGCAGAGCATGTGGTTGACTATAGAGATGTTAGGAGGGGGCCTTTGTCCTCCCCCCCCCCAAAAAAAAAGTACTACCTCAACTAATGCCTGAAATTCTATTATTGAATTATTCTTTTGATTTAAGTGTTGTTCTGTTACTGTGGATCTGCTTTAAAAGTTCAAAGACTCCAGAGAGAGATAACATGCTAAAAAAATACATGGGATCTGGAGTCAGAGGACATAGATTCATATTAAATTCATGATGTTTTCTGTTCTTGTGAACTTGGGTGAGTCATTTAACCACCTTGAGTCTCACTTTTCTTATCATCAAAATGAGGGAGCTAAACTAGAAGGTATAAAAGGTACCAAACTCTAGGTTTGGACCTATGAGCCTCAAAGCAGTGAGACTGTGTTTATCAGAAAGAATTTCTCTCTGACAGGTGAAATCTGGTTAGTATGGAAGGCAGTATAATATAGAATTCATTGGACTAGGAGTTAGGACACCTCAGTTTTATGCTTGGTTCCACTTGCTGACTGTGTATATGTTGGGTAGCATTGGGTTAGCCCCAAGGGAGAAGGTTCAGTTATCTGTCCTGGGACTCACTAATGTCACCTCAGATCTATCCATTTCACTGTTAGAGATCTTAGATTCCTCATGTGAAAAATAAGTGCTCTAGCCTCCTCTATTTTTATTAATAAATTAAGGTCCTTGGGGGCAGCTAGGTGGTGCAGTGAATAGAGCACCAGCCCAATTACCTTACCTCTCCCCCCCTGGGTTAATGCTTTTTTCCAATGTGCTATATCACCACTTTAGCCTCAGCCAAGAATTCCTGTGACCAAAATCATGTTGGCCTCTTATGGAATTATACACTAGAGTGGGGAGGAAGTAGGGTCATGTAAGACTTTATTGAAGCCAGCTGAAGTATAAGGAGGGGTCACCTCTGATCAATCCTAGGTTCAATATAGACTAAATTGTCTTTTATTTGTGAATATATCTCTGAGGTACCCCTTATACACCCCTGGGAGGAGTGAGTACTCTCCTGGAAGAGAAATAGGAGATGGTGAAAGAAGGAAGGACTTGGTGTAAGAAGATCTCAGTCTTTTCAAAATTTTGAAAGGTTACCTGCAAAAAAATTGATAAACTTTGTTCTTCTTGGTACAAAACCTAAAACCTATTGGTGGAAGCCGCAGAAAGCAAATTATGTTTTGATATAAAGTAGGGAGGGGAAGACCAGTGAGAGTTGTAAATGAGCAGACTTGAATGCCTTGGGAGGTGAGGTTGTGGGTATGCCATGAGCAGAGGTCTACAATCAGAAGCTGCTGAAATGGCATTGTGGATCGGGTGCTGCACCTAGAGTCGAGATAACTTGATTACAAATCCAGCCTCAGACATTTATTTACTGTGGGATCCCTGACAAGTTGCTTAGCCTCAGTTTGCCTTAGCTTCCTGTATTGTTTAATGGAACATGAAGATCTCCGGTGCCCCTTTGTATTGGCAAGTGAGCAGATGCTTGGCACCTTGTTTCAAGTTAACACCTTGTTTAAGTTATTTAATTAACACAAAAGTAGTTAACTCCTGGGGAAGAAGCTGCCTATGTAGCAGGAGGGGGTGGAATGGGGAGGGGCTATCCTGTATATAGGGAAGAGCACCAGCAGGACAGTCAGAATATTCTCTCAGTGAGCATCTGGAGCCTGCAACTTCTGCTGAGACCTTTCCTTTGGAAATTTCTGCTAAGAGCTTCCAAGAACCAGGCTGAGGCACACCATGAGTGAGAGAGGAGAATCCCTGCTTCAGGGAGCCTGTTCTGTTCTGAAGGCTTGGGAATGTGGGTATTCACTGCATTAACCATGTGTATCAACTTCGTGGCTACTGTAATGACTTTGGCTTTCTGGCTCTGAGACTTAGCTTTCTGGTTCTGGGACTCTGTTTTCTGGTATTTGAATAAGGGCTTTGGTTCTGCCCTCTATGTGGAGAGTCTGCTACATTTTGTGACTTACAACTATACCAGCCTATTCATAATCACTGTGGGTTTTGTGAATATTGCATTATTATTGCACTTCCTCATCTGTAAAGTGGGAATAATAATAGTTCCTGCCTCCCAAGGTTGTTGTGAGGATCAAATGAGATAATCATTGTAAAGCACTCAACTCAATGTCTGGCCCATAGTAGGTGCTATTTAATGTAAGCTGTCTTATATTGTAGACAGTGACTTGTTAGTGGTTTTTATTCAGGTATATATTGGACTACTTGGTTTCTCAGGCTCTGTTCAACCCAGATTATGTGATTATATAAGATCCCCTCCCTTCAGTTTTGTCATCTATAAAATGAGTTAGACTAAATGATTGCGGCCACCTCTTTTTATATTTTATATATTTATTTATATGTTATATATTAACATTTCATTTTATATTTAATTGATAATTATTTTAGCCAGTGATTTAATTGTATTTAATTGGCTTACCCTCTTCTCCCAGGTAATGTTATTCCTGTTTTTTTAGAATCTGTGCTACTTTCCCTTGAATTTTTATTCTATTATTTTTTCACTTCCTGTTGAATTTGATATTCCAGGTAAATTTCAGCTCAAATAAATATAATGAAAATTCCTTGAAGGCAATATCGTGTATGTGTGTGTGTGTAGCCAGGGCTTAGAATATAGTAAACAATAAATTCTGGTTGATTTGATCGAACAAGTTAATTCTTCTTTGGATCAAATTTTGATCCAACAGTCATAAAAGTGACTGGAACAAGTTCTGTGGCATGCTTAGAGCTTGCTCAGACATCTAAGATGCCAAGGGCATCCACTGCATCTCAGACCTTTGCTAGTCATCCAGACTTTTGTCTTGCCACTGGACACTGACTCTGGAAAAGAGAATGAGGCTGACGATTTTATGTAACTCTGCCTGACTTAAATCCAATTCATGTGCAAGTCAAGATATCACCCCCCATGACATCACTGATCCTCTTCTAAGCAAAGGACAAACAAGAACAGTTGATAATAAAGTTCTTCCTAATAATCTTAAGAAGGAGATATTGGGGCAAGTGTTATTAGCCCCATTTTATGGACAAGAAAATTGAGGTCTTGAGATATTAAAAACCTTTTTTATAGCTAATATTCTACTACATGGAAGAGCAGGCACTGAAACGCAGATTGTCTGCCTCAAAGTCCAGTCATCTTTCCTCCAGATGAACTTATAGAGCTGCCTATTCTAGCTATCCCCAAAACTTTGCCTGTATATAGCTTTGCTCTGCCCTCAGAGGACCCTCCCCTCTCTGGAAGTCCCCTTGACTTGGTCCTTTCTGTCAGAGTGGCTCCAGGGCTCAGGAAAACATCAAAACCTCTGAGCATGGGAATGTTATCTAGTACATGTATTTTTGCTCTGGGGCTGATGGAGTGTTTGTGAACTCATAGTGAAAAATGAAAAGAAAATATGTTGGTTCACTCACATTGCAGAGCCCAGTTTCATCTCCTGCAAATTCCACAAATGCTGAGGAGGAGATAAGACTCAGCCAAAGATTTTTGCACATTTGCGTAAGATAATAGTAAGGTTACCATAATAATGAAAGATTGGGTTTTTATGTAGATTTCACTCTAGCCTAAAGTAATCTTCATAGATTTTACTTGTGTGTACTCCTTCTGATATAAATTTTACTGTTTAATTCCAGACCCTTCCCAGGTCACCAGATTTATTAGGGGCAGATCAAAACCTAGAACCAGGACTTTATTCAGTAGTAGTTTCATTGATCAGAAAGACATATAATTTTTTTCATTGATAACCATGGTGAAATTGAAATTTTGAAAAAACATGGAACATGTTTGGAAAAACACATTGAATTCATCAAATAACAATAATCACAATTGCCAGCTCATCTGCTCATCTCCCAGAAGACAATGCAAAGCAGTTAGAGATAGCTCCCATTTTCCAAATGGGGACACTCCCCACAATTCTTAACAAAGCTAGAGGAAGCTGCCTTTCTCTCTGGAAGTTGCTGTTTAGTGGAAACTAAAAGACACCAACAAAAATGACTTTCTGAACAATGTACAGGTTGACTACAATAGCAACAGAAATAACAACCTAAGGCTGTATAATTATAATGACCAAGATTTGCCCTGAGGCAGAGATGGGGAAAGCACCTGTTATTTCTTTTGCTAAAGAGGTATGATAGAAATGAAATGCTGCATATGTTATCAGGCTCATCATTGTATTCATTGGCTTTGCCAAACTCCTTTTTGGGGTTGATTTTTTGTTACAATATAAAACTTATTGGGGAGTGGGAGACAAGGGATATTTCCAGAAATTGAGATGATGGGGAAACCAGAGGCTTCAATAGGTTTTTTTCAAAATACTCACCTGTGATGATCATCAAGAACTTATCTGTTCTCCAGCCTGCCTCTCTAGCAGAGTTATTGGACAGCCCTTAATCTGTGAAACAAAGTTTTAGGGGGATTATTCCAGCAAGCACCCTACCAAGGTGGCTGCCAACACAGGTTCTTAGATCTGCTTTTCTAAAGGAAAGCAACTCCAAATGGGTTAACAATCTTGCTTTAATCACACATATGTCATTTACCTAGTTCAGGGGGAAAAGGTCAGCACCCTGAACTTCAGAGAATACAAACAAGTTACAAACAGAAGTTACAAGCAGACAGAGGAACAGATAAACAAACAGGCTTCCAGCTATCCGACCATTACATCCATACTTAGTTACCAGAGAAGGAAGTATCAACATCTGGGCTTTCAAGTCTGGGGGGGGGGGTGGCTCGATGGCTGCCCAGAGTCTCATCTGGTTAAATCACAGAACACTTCTCAAAGTGAGCCCCAAAACAAAACCTCACATCAGGGCACATATAAACCTTCTCCTGGGTCAGAGAGTGTCATAGCCCTCCTGACCCACTGCCCAATCACAAAGCAACCATCTGTGGGCATTCCTGAAAACCAAGTCCCAGCCACAGGCTCCATGTGACCACATTCATCCCATTACGGGGCAGAGTGTATTTTCAAATCAAGGAAGGTTCTCAGAATCACTTAAACCTATCAATAAATCTATCAAAGGGTTTATGGGCAGGGAAGATCTTCACATTCCCATTCCCATAACAGAGATGCACTTTAGATTTGTTCTACTGTGAAAACCTGCCCCTGCTGCATTTGCTGACTTTTCCTCTGCTATGTAAAATTGTGTTTCCTTCTAGTAAAGGCTTTGATTGAGACAAGATAGATCTCAGTTTTTGTATCTTCAAGAAGTGCAGTTCTTGTTCAGTTTTCTAACTGTTTGCGTGCATCTGGGTAGGGCCTGGTTGATTTAGAAGCTGGCCTTCAGCTGGAGAAGTTAAGAGAGAAATGTGGCTTATGAGGACTGACCAAGTCGATAAATTCATATCTGAGAGATTATTGCAAAAGTCCAGACTTTTTTCTAGTAGAAATAGGAAGTTCAGGTCATAGAATCAAAGAACTCTAATTGAAGGGATCCATTGAACAAAGGAAAGGGGAAGGGAACAAGCATTTTTTAAGCACTGCCTATGTGCCAGGAACCATGCTTGGCTCTGGAGATGTAAAGACAGAAGCAAAATCAGCTCTTCTCAGGGTGGCTAGGTGGTGCAGTGACTAGAGCACCGGCCCTGGAGTCAGGAGGACCTGAGTTCGAATTTGGCCTCAGACACTTAAACACTTACCAGCCATGTGACCTTGGGCAAGTCACTTAACCTCAATTGTCCTGCCTTCCACCCAACAAAAAACAAAACAAAAATTCAGCTCTGCTTTTAAGGAACTCCTATTCTCCTATCCTTGATGCCTCTACATGGGGGTATGGACAGGCACTCCTAAATTTCATGGCTACTTCCAGATTGTTGGTGTAGCTTTGTGGAGAACAAAAACAAATATGACAAGTCACAGTGCTGTACCATTGTCTTGTCCTTACTGATACTTAGGGAGAGAAAAAAATAGACTTGAATAAGCAATAGGGCTTTAATGTGCTCAATAATTAGTTTCTTCAGGAACGTCACAATCAAAAAGAATCATACTTAGGTGAGAGGTAGTGGGACTGTTGTGAAAGAAGCCAATAAACTAATCAAAGACCAGGTCTCCAATCATGACCCTGGGCTTACCACTTTCCCTTCCCAAGAGTATTTCCTCATCTGTAAAATGGAGGGCTAGAGTAGATTGTTCCTCAGGTCCTTTGAAGCTTTGACAGTCTATGGTTCTATGATGTATTCTAGATGATGTAGTGCATAGAAGTCCAGGACTAGAGTCAGAGTTTAATTGGGCCTAGGTTCAAATCCATCCTCAGATACTTAACTGTATGACCCTGAACAAGTCACTTAACCTGTGCCTCACTTTCCTCATCTATAAAATGGAGATAATAATAGCACCTTCCTTCCAGAGTTGTTGTGAAGATAACATAAATGAGATAACATTTATAAAGCACTTAGCACAATGCCTAGTACATAGTGAGTGGTATATAAATATTAGCTTGAATTGGATTTAATTTTTGTCCTTTTCATGGATTATCTATTATTATTATATGATCAAATTGATTTAATTTTTTAACCTTTTCATGGATTGTTCCATAGAGAAAATTACAGTGTCAAAGGTAGTAGGGTATAATGGAAAAAAAAATCTAAATTTCTTGTAAGGGGATCTTAGTTCAAATCTTGGCTTTATTCCTTACTAATCATGTAACCTTGGACAGCTCCTTTGTCCATGATGAGCCTGTTTCCTCTTTTGAAAAATTAGAGCTAAAAATAGCTTCTACCTCACTGGGTCCTTGTGAGGATCAAATAAGGAAATACATGTAAGGTACTAAGTAAATATGAGCTATTATTATTACACACTAGTCATGTTTTCTTGGGCAAGTCACTTGACCGCTTTGGGTCTCAAATTCTTCATCTGGGAAATGACAGGGCTAAACTAGCTCATCTCTCAATTTCTTTCCATCTCTAAATCTATGATCTCATTTCTTTTGCCAACATTTGTCCATTATTTATTTCTAGGTGGTCATTCAAATCCTTCTGATGGGTTTCTGTTTCATGTACTATGCTAAAGAGTTGTAATAATTCTCTTGCATCTGTGCTTTTTTGGATGACTTACATGTGTAAATCTGGGCAAAATTCTCAAAAGTTTCTTTGGACTGTATTTAATTTCTGAGTGTTTTCCAAGAGGCTTCTCCTAGCATTTCAGCACTTGTGAAGCTAGGAGGGGATTCTAGGAAGGAACACCCTTATTAGATCACTAGATCAACATACATAGTTTGTTTTGCTTCTCTTTATTAAGTGGCCAGGTCATGATTCATCAGCATTGATTCCCCCAGGTTGCCCAGCCAGGATGTCTCCCTTAATGATATTGCTGGGCTCATGCTCTAGATACTGACAGCTATGAAAAATGCTCACTCCCAGAAAGGTCAAAGAACAGCTTAATTTGACCAGGCACAGCTATTCTGGGTAAGCCCAATCTGAGGAAACATAGATTTTAACCTTTCGAGTTTTCAACATCTTAGATTTCTTTTCATGTTTCATGCTCTAGGCTGACATGACTTCAAATCTGCTTCATAGACTGGTCCTCTGTGTTCTCTAGACCCTCTGCCTGCTCAATTTTAAGCATCTATAAATGTTGCAGTGGGTGGCATAGGAAAACATAGTGTATTTTTCTGCGGATACCTTAATTTCAAGACAGAGGATTATGGTAAACAACCAGTAAGAAATGGAAATCCAATGAAAATTTTTTCTGTTAGGCTCAGCATCTCTTTGTTATGTTTACCTTCAGTGTATCAATAAACAATCATCTATTAAGCATCTAATAAGACAAACAATATACAGTACTTGCCTTCAAGGAGTTTATACTCCTTTATAGAAAACAACACAGACACATTTTAGTAAGTATAAAACATGTGCAATGATGTGTGTATTATTATTGTATTAATATTATGATATATAATATTATTATCTTATTGGAAAATTAAGATAGTAATTATATCTATAAAATTGTAAAGAGAGTATGAGTAAATATCTTCTTATCCATAAAGAAGATAATTGAGCCCATAGAAACTGAGGACATCATAGAATGTGAGAACAAAAAAAGACAAAGATTCTTACCCTGGGGTCCATGGACAGATTTCAGGGGATCTGGTTATTTCACTAACCTCTAATTGAAATTTACCACTTCCTTCAGATATTAATTTTAAAAAATTATTGTGAGAAATGATTATAGATGTACTACCAAAAGGGTTCATGGCACAGAAAAAGGGTAAGGATGCTTGGTGTAAAGAGAGAAAATGAAAAATGTCCAGGACAGAGCCCTAAGTGCAACCATGTTAAGGTGGTGGGAAACAGACACAGTTAGGAAAACTTGGCAACTGCACAGTGCAGTTGAGAGAATGTTGAATTTGGAGTCGGAAAGACCTAAATTCAAAGCCTGCTTCATAAACTTACTGTGTTGCCCTGAACAAGTCACCCAGCTTCTCTCAGACTCAGTGTACTCATCTGTAAAATTGGGATCATACTAGCTGGGATCTTCCTTATTGGGTTGTTATGAAGAACAAATAAAATGTTATAGGTAAAAGACTGAAAAACTTAAAAGTTTATATAAATCCTTGCCCTTATAGTTCTAGATTTGGCCCAGAGCAGGAGAAGCTATTTTTTTTTCTTAATAGTGGGCCACGTAATTTGAAATCTATATGCATTCAGCCCACGTGAATGTTTTCCAATTACAATGACTAATTGATCCAAACCATCTAGCCTGACACCTAGAAGCAGTCAATTGCACAACAGTAGCTCTGGGCAGATGATTAGGCCTGACTGTCCTACAAGTTTACATCTTCCAACTAATTACTTTTTACTCCTAAAATCTCAGCCAAACTGTCTTTGTACTGCAGAGCACATTCATGGATGCTTGGAATCTAGAGCTTTAAACAAAATTCAGTAAAACAAATTTTAGAGCAAGTCTCTAAAAAAAGATGTCCAAAAGTCTGGACTGCAGTATACGTCCTGTCCACCTTCTTCCCCCAAACACATTTAGAACAGACCTCAGAGAGTCAGTCAAATCTGTTCTCAATGAGTGTTTCCAGCCTTACATCCCACTTGGCATTTGGGGAGTGGGAAAGGAGGAAGATATCAGTTAGAGAAGGATCATTCTCAAGTAACATCTCTTTTTAAATTTTGTTTTAAATATAATTTATTTTAAATATTCTTTTTAAAAAACTGAGTTCGAAGTTCTCTCCCTCCCTACAACTTCTTCTGCATGCATTGGGAAGGCTAGCAATATGATATCAATTACCATGAACTTCCATCTCTCTATATATAACTTATTCTAGAGTCAAAATTCAATTTCTCACCATTCCCTGGACATAGCTCATCTTTCTCTATCACTATTCTTTTGTTTATACTGTTCACTCCTTAGAAAACATATCCTGCCAGCTTTTTTATGGCAATCTTATGTCCTATCCCCAAGGCTTAGCACTAATGCTCCCTTCTCCACAAAACTTTTCCTTATCCTCCCCATATCACCCCAACCTGGAACCAATCACAGTCTTCACTGAAATACTAGGCCATGCTGTTTGCTCCCCTTTTATGGGATTTAAAGCCCACAGTCTTCTCATTCACAGAAGTGTTTTATTACCTCTAATAGATTATAAGCCCCTGAAGAATAAGAATGGTTTTGTAGTATCTGGTGCTTAAGTTGCAAATTTCTCAGTAAAGCAATTAAAAAAAAGACACTCAACAAATATTTTTGTCTGAATGAATGATAATAAAGTTCTCAGCCAGGGATATGTTGATGTTAGACCTGTGTTAGACACTTTCCTTGCACATAATGTCAAAATGATGAAAATAACAATTGCTTTGTGATCCAACTAATTGTAATAATTCTACAAAAAGCCAGGAGGTAGGTAGACTATGTATTAGCATATTCATATTAAATGGAGAAAACTGAGGCTCAAAAGTTAAATGGTTAAGACACGATTTAAATTCAGGCCTATTCCCAATGCAGTGCTAGGCCCACTCTACCATCCTCAGAAATAAGGGCAATAAGCATTTTTCCTATTCACTGCAACTAGAAAACTCCTTGGTATCACTTTGCAGAGCCAAGAAGAGAGAATTTTCAGACTTTCCCAGCTGGAAGGCCAGTGAGCCTAACTCAGCCCTGAACAAGACTGCCCTCTCACACATACTCAACAAGTGGTCATGTAGTTTTCACTTAGAGATGAAAGAGATATCAATGGGACCCAAGTGTGATCATTACACCTGATGATAGATCTTACTGTGAGGAAAGCTTTCCTTAAATCAATTCTACATATTTTTCTTCGCATTGTCTACCCATCATTGCTCATTTCCTCTTCAGAACTGGAACCGAACTGATCTTAGTAGTTGTGACATTGGCAGAGGTCCAAAGGGGAGTGATTGACCAAGTGTCCCTTACAACATCACAGAGTGGAAAGAAGCTAAAGGGTGGACTCAAAAACTGGTTTTTGAAATTTACCTCTATGAGTATATGACTATAAGCAAGAGAGTTAACCTCTGTAAGCCTCCGTTTTCTCATCTATAAAATGGGGGAAAGCAGTAAATAAAATCATTAGTACTTACTACATAAGGTTATTGTGAAACTCAAATGAGATCTTGTACATAACATTCATTGTAAACCTCAAAGTACCATATAAGTGCCAGCTCTTATAATGTATTCTTTTGTCTACTAAATTCTAGCTTCTCTATGAATGTTAAAAGAAGTTTTGTCCCTGCACCCCAATAATATTCACAATTCGTTCTCATGATCAAAATTGGAGTCAAAGTGAGCAATACGTAATTCATCTCAAAGTCTGTACTGAGCCATAATTTTAATGGGGCTCTATGTGATCTGTGTCTGTAACAAATACATTAGTAATGCCATTTCCCAGAATTAATGCCTAAAGTACTGCATGAGTTGTAGAGGTGGGGTTCAATTACATTTGCATGAATGGGAGAACCAGGGATATTAGAGGCACCAGAATGTTTTGCAAAATGCAAAATTCTCAAGTCACCTATGATATGATTCAGGACAACCAGGTCACTCTTATAAGGGTCAATAGGTAGTCAGTGGGAATCAAAACATAAAGCAAATCATTTTCCTGGGATTTAGAGTGAAATTTAACCCATGGATTATACCATTGTTACAAACCTCTTCAGATCATTTTTATTGGTCTTTCTACACATAATAATGAATCAGGTTATGAAATCCTAGAAAGGCAATGTAACATTCCAAGTTTATTTCTTAGAATAAAAATTCCATCCATTTTATAGGGATAATTATGTGATGGTCCTACAACTTCTGGCTTCCAAGTTTAGCTATGAGAATAGAGAAGGACTTAGAATATGTTGTTAATGACATGAGTAAAGACTTCAAGTAACTTACTGGATGGCTTATAATATTAGACTACAGTACCTTTGGGAAATAGGCAATTCAGGATAACACGGACAGACCTATACAGAAAATCACCTAAGTAATTAGATTCCTGAAAGTTCCATTCCTCTGCCATGAAGAAGTTCCCAATGGCTTTCTTGTTCTTCCTCCTGTCAACACACTCAGCTGTTTGCCTACAGCATGAGTTCTAGTTTGAACAACATCAACCCAGTCGATTAGCTCCCCCTACTTCTATATACTTCTCTCAGGCAGTGTCAGACTTGGGCAGAGACTGATTTATCATTAGGGCTATTAATATGTTCTGCCTTCCTGTTCTCATGGAAGAACTGCAATGCTTTGGAATTACTCTAATACAATGTCAATCAGCATGTTAAGAAGGTAATAAAACAACCCCCAAAGAAGAAGACAGGTGACTCAATAGATAAAGAACTGGGCCTGGAGTCAGGAAGACCTGAGCATAAATTTGACCTCTGATACTATCTGTGTGACCCTGGGCAAGTCACTTATCCTTTATTTACCTTGATGCACTGGAGAAGGAAATGGTAAACCACCCCCAAAATCTTTGCTAAGAAAACCCCATGGACAATATTGGCATTCTGTGGTCCACAGGGTCAAGAAGAATCTGACATGATTGAAGAACAACAAAAAAGCTAACTCTAGGGCAGTTCCTGGGTATAATAAATTAGAGCCTTATATTAATTAATGAAATAATTGAATCATGGAATTTCATAGTCAGAAGTCACTCCAGAGGTCATCTGGTCTAACTCAAATGTACCTGGAGATGGGTCACCTCTACAATATACCTCACAAATGGTCATCTAAGTTCCAATCAAAGATTTCCAGTAATAAGGAACTCTCCTAAAGCAACCCATTATACTTCTGGATTGATTCCTCCAGGAGGAAGGATCTGTGACATTGGGATGAAAAGAATGTTCTTTAAAAAGTTTCCAAACCCTTATTTTGGATTCATATAAAACCTATAGCTGTATCTTCCTTCCTTCCTTTCTTTTTTATAGATGATCTTAAAATTGAAGAGGTCTTAAAGCACAGAGCTCTCAATATTCTCTAACTCTTGCCCTGTTCAGGTCTATTAACCCTCAGGTCCCAACCCTCCTTTGGAATGCAGCAGTCCTTATTGTGGAGAAGAGTCTCACTCTGTTTCTCCTGCTCTTTCCATAAACCCAGAACCATAGTGTATTTTGCTTAAGAGGACCTGGATTTGAATTGCAGTTATGTCATTTATTAACTCTGTGTCACCATCTTTAAAATAGGATTGTTGTGAGGAAAGGGTCTCGGAAACCTTAAAGAACTGTATAAGTATGAGTGGGAATAAAAATATCATTAGGAAGAATAGTACTATTTGCAAGTTTGTTAGGGTTCATATTTATATAAAATACAGAACTGTATTAGAAGGAATATAATTGAGTGATGAAATGAGATTTTAATAGCATTTATTCAGTGCTTTAAATTTTAAGAAGTATTTTCCAGGGGCATCTAGGTGGCACAGTGAATAGAGCACTGACCTGAGTTCAAATCCAGCCTCAGACTCTTAACACAAAAACTAGCCATGAGACCTTGGGCAAGTCACTTAACCCCAATTTCCCTCCAAAAAGCAAAAAAAAACCCCCTATTTTCCACATAAGAATATGAGTATTATTATATCCATTCAACAGATTAGATATGATTACTGAATGTGTGCACTGTAATAGAAGAGATCCAGGAGAGAGTCCAAGTTGAAGGGGTATTCCCTAAGATGACCAAGTTTCAACCTTCTTTCACTTTCAGCTGGCATAGTCATGATTGCATTAAACCCTGGAATACTATAGATCCTCCTAAATCTGCTCCATAATCATTCAGAAGTTCTTGGTTCAACCATTCATACAGGGAAAATAAAAGGAGATGAAGTATTTCTATTGTCCAGACTATGATGAGTGGTTGGATGGACTGCACTACCAAGATAATTCACCAGTGTTTGCGTGTGTGTGTGTGTGCATACATGTATGTGTGTGAGTGTGTGTTTGTATCTTGGGCAGACTTTAAAAACAGACAATGAATGAGACCTAGAATTTGACAGAAGGAGGAAAAGCTAGATTGCCTTTGGGAAATTACTAAATTATTTTGAACACTCCAATCTTCCCCCTGAAAAAAAAAACAATACCAACATTCTATCAGGGATACCACGTGGCTATGAGTCACAGAACACAAAAGCCTCCAAAGAATGAGCTTAAGGATCACCCAAAGGGTAAATAAAAGGTACATGGTAGGTGTGAGTACACATTAGAGAAAAGAAATCATGAAGAGGAAGTCTAAAGGTTCTTACTTCAGGAGTACATTATTAAAATTGGAATGAGACAGAGTAGATTAATACGACCTCTGTGTAATGATAAAAACTCATGAAACATTCCATATTTTTAGACTTGGTATGCCAAATGAGACATGTCTATTTCAGATAACCAGCATGGGAATTTGTTTTGTTTGACTAGGCATATTTTTTGCAAGGTGTATTTTTTTTTCTTTTTCGATGGGGCATCAGGTTGGAGGGCATGGAGGAGAGAAGGGAAAAATAAGCATTTTATAGCACCTATGTGCCAAGTGCTATTAAATCATAGGAGGAAGAGATCACTTCCAGCTGAGAAATCAAGGAAGACATCATGGAGAAGGTGGTATCTGAGATGGGATTCTTCCTTGATAATTTCAAGACAATAATGTACCACTTAGCGTGGTAGGCTGAGAATTAAAGTACATTCACAAATGAAGTGAAGGGTCCCTCTTCACTAAGATTGGAGGCAAATTGAGTTCTTTATACATGTGTCAGAATGAGGAGGGTATGGATGGATGCTGTCCCATCAGGAAATAGTTGTCTAGGTGCCCAAGTGTGAATCATGTTTCTGTTTTACTCTATGAATTTTATGTTTTTCACTTAGCCAAGATTCAAGGAAGGCCATATTTCAGAATTACTTATCATCAGGCTGGCTAGCTATTAGGAACATGACCCTCCTCCCAAAGGAGTTTGTGTCTGTCACATTTTATGCTTCCTGACTGTCTCAATGAAAATTAATTCCCACTCCATTCCCGACACTGAAGTATCTTCCATTTCTAGCTACGTCAGTAAAAATTGATCAGCCAATTCAACAAGCACTTATTAAATACTTGCTGTATATAAGACATTATTCTCACACAAACTTAGACAGACAAAATTAAAAACCACCTCTGCTCTCAAGGAGCTTAAATCCTCCTCCAGAATTTGTCAAGGAAAAACCACCACTACTATCTCACATTTCCATGATGTTTTAAGATTCACAAAGGGCTTCCCTTGAAACAAATGCATGTAGGAATTTTTTTTTCCATTTGCAAGTTGAGGAAAATGAGGCTCAGAGGGGTAGGCAGGAACTGAACCATTATTTTTTTTTTGTTTGCATACTCTGAGCCCTGAGCCATGTGACCTCCACATAATAGGCTCCTAACAAATGATTATGGGATTTTAATTTCCTTTGCAGTTAAAAACCATATGAACTGGTTGCATGAACTTGAGCTAAGCTTAGTCAAAGCTCAAGAAACCTTCTGAGCCTTGGTTTTCTTAGCTGTAAAAATTAATGGAGTCAGACTAGATGATCTCTAAGGCCCTTTTTTCACTGTAATGTTCTGTGAGATGTATGTAGTTTGATCACAGCAGGAGAGTTTAGGGTAGGGTAGGTTCTAGAGTCAGAGAAGGTAGGCTTTTTATCCCTATTTTACAAATGAGGACACTCAGGCTTGGAGATGTTGTGATTGATCAAATAGCTATGGAAAGGTGCCATTTATTTGTACTCAATCTACCATTCTAGATTTTTCCCCCTTGCTTCAAATGGTAGAAGATGCTCCAAGACCTTGGGAGAGCTTCTTTAGTTGAATGCTCAAAAGCATTAAACTGTCAGGATGACTAGGAGCCTGGAGCTACCAGCCTTAGATTCCCAGCCAAGGTGGATGTTTAGCCAAGTTAGTTTTCTCAGAAATAGTTCAACGAGTCATTTTGTTGTAGTATTCCATGATAATGCCTTATATGTGTCAATCTCTGGAGTTGCAGAGTAAACTGTAAGCATTTGACTAGGGTGGTGGGAACAACAATAAAGTCAATTTCAACAACATATGCACATTGATGAGGTAACTTATGTACGACACACTTTCTCCATAGCCATTCTAGAAGTTTGGTGGTGGAAGTATTATCATCTTTATGTTACAGACGGGAAATTGGGGCTTAGGGATGACCAAGAATTTACCCACATGTCACACCACAAGCAATAAGATGAACAAAGACTTAAAACATATTTCTGATGTCATCTATTTCTGCTTTTGTTGCTGTTGTTCAGTTGTTCAGACTTTTTGTCCTTGGGATTTTCTTGGCAAAGATCCTAGAGTGATCGGTCATTTCCTTTTCTAATGTGCCCCCATTTTACAGATGAAGGACTGGGGCGAATAGGGGTTAAGTCACTTGTCCATAGTCACAAATCTTGTAAGTCTGAGACCAGATTTGAACTCAGATCTTCCTGACTCTGAACTTGGTGCTCTATTTTCTATGCCCCAATCTTTCCACTATACCCTGTTGCTATTAAGGATATAGATTCAAAACACACACACAGGCATGCACGCACACATGCATGCACACATGCACACATATACATATAAAACTTGGTAAAAGGTAAGAGGGATGCTAAGTAAAAGGAAAAATCAAAGGTGATTCTAAAGTTCCTAGCTTACAATAATGATGCCAGTGAAAGGCTAATAATAATAGCTATTATTTATTTGTTTGATTATTTGGGGAGACAATCAGGAATTAAGTGACTTGCCCAGAGTGACACAAATCCAGAGGCTGAATTTGAACTCAGGTCCTCCTGACTCCAGGGCTGGTGCTCTATCCACTGTGCCACCTACCTTCCCCAACAACCATCATTTATAAAGTGCTTTCAATTTTATATATAGCACTTGACACATATTATATCTTTTGAATGTCCTAAAAACTCTGTGAAGTAAGTAGTACAAATATCACTATTCCCATTTTATGAATGAGGAGACAGGGTCAGTTACTTATTCAAGGTTGAATTAGTATTAAGTTGCAAAGTCAGGATTTGAATCCATGTCTCCTGACCTGAAATTTAATGCCCTTTCTATTACATCTCAGCTGCCTCAGAAGAAGGTAATTAGGCAGAAAAACTACTTCATACAAGAGCATTTTTATGCCACACCATTGAATAATTGTTTACGTTCTTGTCAGCCTGTCAGTAGATCAGGCTCAGTCTAAAATTCACATCTGTTTTTATGTGTATAGTTGTCCAGTTATGCCTGCCTGCTTGCTTGTAAGCTAACTATGGGCTTGGTAGCTAAGGGGCAGAGGGGATTAAGAATGTAGTAAGCTAGGCACATTGGCACATACTTATAATACCTGCTATGGGGAGGCTGAGACTGGCCGACTTCTTGACCTGAGAAGCAATGAGCTGCAGTAGGGGTGATCCAATCAAGTGTCTGCACAAACCTGAGAAGCAATGAGCTGCAGTAGGGGTGATCCAATCAAGTGTCTGCACAAACTTCAACATTAATTTGTTGGGACCTGGCAGCCTGGGGGCCATCAGGTGGCCTAAGAAGGGATAAACTGATCCAGGTTGGAAACAGAGTAGTCAAAGCCCCTGGAGTGATCACTGATGGGATCAGGATGATTGCTTCCAATGTAGGTGAGGTAGAGACCTGGTCTTTTAAAAAGTAAAGAAAGAAAGTAATGAACTAAAATTATTCTTCAGACATCAAAGTCCTGTCATTCCCTGGGCAATTCAGTTAAAATAACTTTATGGAAAATGCCATCACAAAAAAGTGTATTTAGCAGCATTTTTTCTATGTCCTTCCCTTCTGGTTGGTTAGTTTGATTCATTAGAATCCCGTGTTAATGAAGCCAAGGTCATAGCTTCATATTCATGTGGTCAAATTGACTTTATTCTGTGTTGCGGTCATGTGAAACATCCATAACTCTGGTCAGCTGTCTTACAAATAAATGGCTATCATTCACTAGAGAAATTGGGCATGAAACTGTGGATGGATCCATGTACTCCATTCCGATTATTGGAGAACAAAGCTTCAAAGTATATATTATGTTGAAGGTAAGTCAGGGTCATCATTTTTAAGTACAAAGCTTGGAATCTATTAATACCTTTGTGTGATTCTCATATGAATTACTCATCACCGAAAACCCCAAAATGGAGTCAAGGAGAGTCAGCTAGAAAGCAGGCAGTGTGGTGGAGGGAGGGGAGAAAGTACTCACAAGGGCATGTTAGAAAAAGTGCAGAAAATCAGGAACAGTGTCCACAGAGGAATGAAGGAGTGAATGTGGCTGCTTTGGGAGTATTTCCTTAAAATGAACATTCTGGGAGGACTTGCCCAATCAGAGGAAGGGTCTCAGGGGCCCAAGGATGTTCAAACATGAAAAGGCTGCAAGGGGCTGAGAAATCTGCTAGGATAAGGAGGCTACTGGAGTGTGATAGCAAAAGTGTTTTCCTGGGTGAGGAGGCCTAGGCAATGATGGAGAAAGACATATGTGCAGTCAAGAGTGTGGCCTGAATTGGAATGAGGGAGTGAGCATGGCTGCACTGGGGACTTTTCTTAATATGGGTGTCTTGGGAGGAATGAGAACCTGGACTTTACATTTATCCTTACCAACTTTCATTTTGTTGGTTACATCCCATCATCTCAGTCAGTTGAAAATTCTTTGAACTGGGGTGGCTAGGTGGTGCAGTGAATACAGCATTGGCCCTGGAGTCAGGAGGACCTGAGTTCAAATCCGGCCTCAGACACTTAACACAAAAACTAGTCGTTTCAGGCAAGTCACTTAACCCCAATTTACCCTCCAAAAAAAAAGGAAAAAAAAGAAAATTCTTTGAATCCTGATTCCATCATGCAATGTAATAACTCTCTCCCAATTCTTGTTATTTACAGATTTTATAAGCACATTTTCTAGGACAGCATCTAAGTTACTAATAAAAATGTTGAGCAAGAAAACAGAGTCCTAAAACCTGGACACTAGACACTTCCCTCTGGGTTCAGATCAGTCACTGAACAACTGTCCTTGGGCATAGTTGTTCACCCTAATTTGAAGTTATCCATCTTTAGTATAATATAGCTTATTTTTTCTCCATCTTCTCCATGATAATGCTGTGAAAGATGGTGTCAAATGACTTGCTGAAATGCAGGGATGCTATAACTACAACATCACTGAGACCTACGAGCATTTAGCAAAGTATGTGGCATGTAGTTGGTGCTTAATAAATGCTTACCAAATGACTGACTGGCTGACTAACAGTCTACTAATAGAATGTGAGGTTCGTTTGGAGTGATTTTTTGCTGGTTCCTACTAATCACATGTTTCTTTTCTAAGTACTCACAAACTCTCTGCTTAATAATCTGTTCTAGAATGTATAGATTCTGGAAATCAAAGTCAAGTTACGAGGTATATAGTGTACAAAATCTACCCTCTCCTTTTCAAAGGTTGGGACACTTATCTCTCTCCATTCTCCCGGAACCTCTCACATCCTCCACAATTTCTCCAAGATCATCAAAAACTAAGCATGTCAGCAAGTTCCATCAGCTCCCTGAGGATGTCATTGATCTGGGCCTTGAGATCTGAGCTAATTTACAGCAGCTTGCTGCTTTCTCACTATGTCCTCACCTGCCTTAGACTTCAATTCACTTGGAACTATGTTTATTTGACCCTTTCTAGTCCGAAATAGTAGTCAAGAAGAGAAGCTTTTTTTCTCTGTAAATTGTCAACATTATACCATGGAATCCCCTTAAGAGCTTCATCTCCTATATTTTTGTGTTGTTCTCTCTACTGAATAGGGTTGTAGATGAGTGGGAGTAGAAGGACTGACTGCCTCCAAGCTCATTTGCTAGGTCATTAAGCAGCACTCCCCCTTCACCTCCATCACCCCCACCCCCTGGAAACAAAACAGATTATTCCCTTTCTTTGAGTGCCATGTATATATGTGCATATATGTATATGTAAATATTCCTACACATATGTTATACATGCACATACTTATATGAATATACGTGTATACAGTGTATACACCCTTTTGTCGTTTAGTCATTTCAGTTGCGTCTGACTCTCCATGACCCTATTTGGGGTTTTCTTGACAAAGATACTGGAGTAGTTTGCCATTTCCTTCTCCAGCTCATTTTATAGGAGGCAAACAGGGTTAAGTGACTTGCCCAGGGCCCCACAGATGGTAAGTGTCTGAGGCCATATTTGAACTCAGGAAGATGAGTCCAGGCTCAGTGCCCTATTTACTATACTAGCTAGCAGTTATCCACATATATACCTACACACAGAGACACACAAGGACACACACACATGTGACTATATGTGTATATGCTATATACACACATACATATACACGTGTATACATGCATGTACAAATACACAAATGCACACATACACCCATACCCACATACTGAACCAGCTAGGGTGGTTAATCAGTTAGTAAATAACATTTGTTAAGGATCTCTCAAGTGCTGGACACCGTGTCACTGAGTTAAGTGCTAGGAATGCAAAGAAAGGCAAAAGACTATTTTTTTGAGGACCTTACACTCTCTTGGGGGAGACAACATGCAAAGACATGTGTGTACGCAAGCTACACACAGCATAAGTAGGAAATAATCCACAGAGGGAAGACACTCAAAAAAGGCACTTTCCCAAATGGAAAACCTTGCAGAAGGTGGAATTTTAGCTGGGCCTTGAAGGAAGTCAAGGAAACCAAGAGGCAGAGATGAGGAGAGAAAGTATTCCTGAAATAGGGAACAGGCCGAGAAAATGGCCAGAGCTGAAAGATGGAGTTTTTGGTAACAGCAAGAAAATGAGGGTCTTTGAATTGAGGAGTATGTGCAGGCACGGGGTACAAGAAAGGCATGGAGGGGCTAGGTTATGAAGTTGAGTTTCATGACCTTAGTCTATGCAGGAAGACCTGCCTCAGGATCTATATCTTCATGTCTGGGAACAAAAGGTCCCCACTTTATCCCCATGTTATTGCTGGAGTGTTTTCTGAGCTGTTATTAGCATCACGATGGGGGATAAATGTGGCACCATGGAATATAGGAAAGCCAGGAGTGGAATGTGTCAGTGAAGCTCGGAAAACTGATTATTTCTTTCTCTGGCAGAAGCTCATCACTGTGACATATGCCATACATCACAATCTAGTCTTTCCCAGTTGAGCCCATAACAGAAGGGCCCATTGATTAAATGTTAACCTCGTGGTTCCATATGTAGAAATTTCCCTATTGGAATGCTATTGCAGCAAAGGATATGGAAGGGTAGCCAGTGTGCCAAAGGCCTATTATGAGGAAAATCAGTGTTTGAGGATTAGAAGTGATAGGAAATAGAAATGAGAGGAGACCAAGGTGTTTCCAAGCCAGTGTGCAATGGATCAAGCCAGACTTCCTACCCCACCTGCTCCTTGTCCCCTACTTGAGTCCCTTTCTGACAGGACTGAACTGCCAACTGGCCGTGTGCCTGGTGACCCATGTGGTATCTTGCCCTTTTTTGTCTTTTTTAAGTTAGGGGAAAAAGGTAGCGGCACAGAAGCCAGCTGGCCATCGACTTCAAGCCCTTGTTGCCAACTTGGAGTAGTAAGGCAAGGATTTTCTCTCTGTGAGATCCAATCTTGGGAAAAAACAAAATCACTCCCCTAATCTTCTTTACCCCTCCTCACAGTTAATCATTGTGTTAATAGTACAGCCCTCATGATTACAGGACCTGAGGTTGATTCTGTATATATTGCTTTCTATCTTTGTGTCCTGCAAAGTCACTGCCTCTCTTGGGGTCTCAGTTTTCTCATTGATAAAATGAAGGGGGTGGATTAGATTATTCCTGTGTTCCTTATTGACTTTAAATATATGAACACTCTGAGTACTCCCCAAACAACAAGAGTCCGAGGAAGGTTTATAGTACAGCAGGCTTATCAGTTACAATAGGCTTATGGAAAGCCATGGACAAAAATAACATAGCCTGAAAGTCTGAGGAAAGGGAAGGGAGGTAAGAATGCCAATATCACCAATGTGAAGAACTTTAAATGTCAAACCGAAGAATTTATGTTTGATCTTAGAAGTAATAGACACCCACTGGAATCGATATTAAAAGGAGCAAAATGATCAGATATTCATTTAAGCAAAATAAACACACTTGGCTGCCTATGCAAAGAATGGCTTAGATTGAGGAGACACTTGAGGCAGAAAGAACCTTTGAAGGCTATTGCAAAAGTTTAGATAACACTGACCTGACTGCAATGATGGCTTTGTGAATGTTGAGTTGATGTCAGTAAAAATGGTGAGTCTCTCAACCCTGCAGCCCAGTGAGCATTATTACCTTAAGGACTCTAACTTCCCCAAAGTTTTTACGACCATTTTCCTTTAAATCTTCTTTGAGTCGATTTTCTTGGTCACTTCAATGGATCCATTATCTCTCTCTTTTTTTTTTCTTTTTGGAGGGCAGTTGGGATTAAGTGACTTACCCAAAGTCATGCACCTAGTAAGTGTGTCAAGTGTCTGAGTCTGGATTTGAACTCAGGTCCTCCTGACTCCAGGGCCGGTGATATATTCACTTCTCCACCTAGCTGCCGCTAAGGAACCCGTTATCTTACTATGGTAGATACTCTCTTCAAGCAAGGCAGCTAGGATTTGAATTCAGATCATTTGAGTCGAAGTATAATCTTACCATTATATCACACTACAGAGGACAGCTAGGTGGCCCAGTGGATAAGAGTGTTGGGCTGTATCTTCCTGAGTTGAAGACTCATCTTCCTGAGTTTAAATCTGGCCTCAGACACTTACAAGCTTTGTGAACCTGGGCAAGTCACTTAAGCCTGTTTGCCTCAATTTCCTCATCTGTAAAAATGAGTAAGAGAAGGAAATGACACTCCAGTATCTTTGCCAAGAAAACCCCAAATGGGGTCATGGAGAGTCAGACATGACTGAAATGACTGAACAATAATGACAACAGAGTAAAGGTCCCTGAACCAAGGACTAGCACTAAGCAGGGGCAAGTATCAGAATCAGATTAAGCATGATCCTAAAATGCAAGAGAACAGAGATGAGACACAGCCAGAGAAATACTGAGAATGATTCACCTTGGCTACTGTAGCTGCCTTTTGACCAACCTGGCCCTCAAGAAGCTTACATTCTAATGGAGACCTACATATATAGAAATGGTGGTTGGGGAGTCACAGGGATGGTAAGCCAGAAGGCAGTCAAATGACAAAATTTTATCCAAGAACAGTGGTAATATACTATTGATTTGATTACTGATCCCAAATAGAAACTGGGGGACTGAGGGGGTAGGTGCACATGTACATGTAGGAGCAAAGCAGAAGACAAGCTAAGGTAGACAGTTATTTGTGAAGCATAGACTGGGACTAGCTTGATGGAGGGGGCCAGATCACTGGCCTCACCCCTTAAGACAAATGGGCCCACAGTGGGACTTTCTGAGATGTCTATTTCACCCCCTCTAGGAAAGGAGGGCATTTTCTTCTGAGGTTTTGGTCTAGAGGTGCTATCCAGATGGAGAGAAGGACATTAACAGTCAGGGAGATGACAAGGTGGACAGGGTATATTATATGATGTTGAGTAGGACCTGAGAGGCCATCAATGTTCAAACTCTCATGTTACAGAAGGAAAGAACTGAACCAGAAAAGAGAAGTTGCTTGCTCAGGCTCACTCAGTCAATGAATAGCATAGCCAAAATGAAAACCCATTCCAGAACTTTTCTGTGACTATGGTACTGTAATCATTCAAGCTCATGCAAGAAACCAGGTGTGATGCCCTTGCTTGCCTTTGCCTCCCCAGTGCCTTGAACATAGTACAAAATGCCTGTGGAGTTGAATGAAGTGAATTTGACTGTAATCAACAGACCTGTTAATCCAGGATATACATATAAATATATAGATATATTTTAAATTTTTTACATTAAGCCTTCATTCATCTGTTACTTGAAAAATACTATTGTCTTCCAGTTTCCTCTCCCAAATATAATGTGTGCCACACTTTACATGAGGTGGCAATTGCATCAGCATACTCATGGTTTCTTCTTTACTTAAAAACATATCATGGAGGTTGGATTTTCCATCAATTTTTTTTCTAAAATAAAACAAAGCAAACACAAAGCTATTGCTCTTAGAACTTTACCATCTGATATGTAACGTGAGCTTGTATATTTTCATTTCCTGATGAAATATTTATGAGAGCAAGAATTTCCCTTATCTACTGAATTATATAATCTAATTCCACAAATGTTTTATCTCCTGTAACACAAGTGTAATTGGCAAATTTGGGCTCAGGCTATCCCCATAAGATTACTTCAGATTAAGATCTCTGAGGTTTTGCTGAATAGCCAACCCCTGTAGTGAAAGATTCTGGAATAGCTTCCCCTAAAGTGTTTTGACTTTTGGCAAGCTTTTCCCCTGTGCTGTACAACAATGGTTTTATTCAAATCAATGCAAATTAGAAAAGCCCTTGACATTTTTCCTTATCCAGCCATAAAAAATTCCAAGTAGCAGGTGTCAGCTTTATTGCAACCAGCCAGAAAATGAGTTTCCTTTTCTTTCTTGAGTTTCTAGCAAATTCTGTCCAAACTTTTACAGTCAAGAGAAATAGGACATTGATCTGGCACATAAAACTGACCGGGTTTTTGCCCTGAAGTAATGTGTTTGGCATCTGTTTTGTAGAGATTTGAAGAGCATCTTAAAACAGATCCTCAAGGACACCAAATACCATCTCTGTAGAAGGGTACCCATAAATCAAATCACTCCTTCCCACCATCTTCCCCCCACTGTTTTCAACTTTATCGGTTGACCTAAATGCTAGATACGGGTAACTCTTTGAGAGCTGTTCATTGGTACTTGCTGTAACATTTCCTATTTATTGAAGTCAGTAAAATTCCAGTTGTGTGTTAAATAAGGAGAAAGAGGAGGAGGAGAAGGAGGAGGACGTAGAGGAGGAGGAGGAGGAGGAAAGTCCCACCAAGTTAGTAGTTTATGAAATGTTACCAAAGAGCTCCAAGGTAGTGAAGTTTATATATTCTGTGATTTTTTGTGATTTTTATGAAAAGAGAATAAAAAATATATATCTTGGACTATTAAGTTAGAATCACAGAATCTCAGAGATGCAAGGGATAGTAAGAGATCATTTAGTCCAAGATGTTAATTTACTTTTTGGTTCATCTGTGATTTACTGCAGGGCAGTACCAGCAAGCTGTCTCTCTTTGCAATCATTATCCAGGACATGTCCCTTCTAAAGCTTTGTTTGAATGCATGCCATATATTTGGATTCCATAAAACTCAAGAAAACCAGCAAACTTTTTTCTTCTATATTAAACCACCTTTTCAATGACTCAGAAGCAACTTTGTCATTAGAGAACCAAACCCAAGTAACCCAATCCAATCCAAGATTGAATAAATGATCCTTGAGTTTAGGTTACCTTATTTATAGAATGGAGGTAATAATACTTAATTATCCAACTTATAATGTTCAGAGTGAAAAGTTTGTGCAACAACAAATACATTCTATAAATGTAAGGTATTATTATCTTGAGTCTAAATCTTAAAAAACGCAGTGGATGATTGAGAAGAGCAAATAGACAGAATCACAGACCCTTGGAATGGACATAGAATTTCATTGTGGTAGTAAAGGACTGTTTTACTGGGGAGGAAGTCAGTTCTCAAAGTATATGCAGATATACTCTGCTTGATCTTAAACCACCTTATTGATCTGACCAGCTCTCCTCTCTCTCTCTCTCTCTCTCTCTCTCTCTCTCTCTCTCTCTCTCTCTCTCTCTCTCTCTCTCTCTCTCTCTCTCTCTCTCTCGGTTTCTGTCTTTTTGTCATTGTCCTTCTGTCTCTTTCCCTCCCTCTTCCTTCCTCTCATCTCCTCCTTCCTCTCTCCATTTTGGCTTAAAAGTTGTTTGGTACTGCTTTCTAAAAGCAAGGTGGACCCTATTCTACCTACTCTTGATGTTGGTGATCACATAGCCACCTTTATATTGTGGGGAGATGCTAATATCCAGGAAAGTGAGTTAGAAATCTATAAACCAAAGTAAAGTGATTGCATTTGCCAGCAAGGGAGACTCTCCTCTTCCACTTAGGTAAAGTCTCACCACTGAGGGAGGGAGCACTGCTTTATATAAGACTGGACAGGAGTGGGATAGGGTAAAAGCTGACTGGTCAAGGTCCCTGTTGCTGGACCTCAAAACTGATTTGGTGCAATAAACCTTTTACCCAGTTTCAGGATTAGGGCTTTTTGTATAATAGGACGGATAGGGGCTGTTTCTCAGAATAGGTTGCACAACAGGATACCTATTTGGGGTTATTTACACTAAGTACTAATGAGAAAGTGCAGGCATATATGTGTAAACAAAATAGAGTAATTCTCCAAATGGAGTAGCTCTGGATCCACAGTATTGTGTGATTTTTACATTCCTTTTTTCAGATGAATGAATATTCTGTAATAGAAGTGTCTAAGAGACCTGGTGGTGTCAAGAAATCTGGAGATGCCATTAGAGGTCCCATCAGCTGTCAGAGCTGAATGGCAGTGTATTAGTGGCTACTGAAATTATAATGGTTTATGAAAAGAGGAGAATCTGTATCAGATGCAGAAACACAGTCACTGAAGGACAGCAACAGCTTCAGGGATCATGCTCCCCCATGACAGAGAGAAGTACCACCTCTGTACTTTAGAAAGGCACCAATTCTTGAAACTGAACAACATTCCCCTCATTTACTAAGTTAGCAATTCTGTACAAAAAGGAAATGAAGGTATCCTGGAAAAACCTGGCATTGATGAAATTATGGTAGTCTTAGCTCTTACCTTTCTAGATCTACAAGTATCTAATGATTTGTTCTTGAATTTTCTCAGGTGTTTTTAGAGACTCTGTGCTTCCCTTTTTTGAAAACCAAAATATTTGCCATTCTCCAGTCTTGTGGGATCTCCCTCATTTTCTATGAGTTTTCAAATATCCTTGACTGTTGCTCAGCAATCATATCTGTAAATTCTTTCAGGGCATGAAAATATATTCATATGGGCCAGGTGACTTGAATTCATTAAAGGGAGTCAAATGCTGTCTTATTATCTCCTTATTTATCTTAAGAGAATAATATAGTTGTATCAAGTGGATTTAATAAGGCCAAACACCATTCTCAACAGATAGTTATGAATAGTTTACAGAAGAATTGAAAGCTATAAATAATATTGATGAATAGAACAACTCACTAGTAATAATTTGGATCAGTCATAAATATTTGCAAATACAAATTACCCTAAAATTTCACATCACAGCCAGTGAATTTGCAAAGATAGCAAAAATGAGAACAGTCAATGTTAGAGTGGTTATGGCAAGATGAGTATTCTAATCTATTGTTGGTAGATCTGTAAATTGGTACAACAATTCTCTAACACAATTTAGATTATGTGAAAATGACTAAAGCTGGGGTGGCTAGGTGGTGCAATGAATAGAGCACCGGCCCAGGAGTCAGGAGGACCTGGGTTCGGATCCGGCCTCAGACACCACAAAAAAATAGCCATGTGACCTTGGGCAAGTCACTTAAACCTAATTGCCCTCCAAAAAGCAAAGTAAATAAATACATAAATACATAAAATGAAAATAACTGAAGTATCCATATCCTTTTATCATGAGATTCCACTACTAGGCATATACTCTGAGGATGCTGAAGACAATAAGAATGGTCCCATATATACCTAAATATTTATAGAAAAAATTTTGAGGTAGCAAATAACTAGAAAAAAATTAATACCTATCACTGTGGCAATGGCTGAAAAAGTGTGGTGAATGACTTTAACAAAATAACACTTTAACAAAGCAACAAAGTGAATGACTTTAATAAAAAACCACTAGACAATGACAAGAAATTATGAACATGAAAATGTAAGCATTCATTGAAAGTTTTCTACGCACTTATGCAAAGTGAAATAAGCAGAACCAGGAATACAACATTATAAATGGAAAGAACAGAAACAATGGCAACATAATGAAAGCTAAATGCCATGTATTAAAAATAACTAGGTTTGACCCCAAAGAAAAAAATATGAGAAGACATTTCCCCCCTTCTTATTTAAAGAGATGGGGAGCCATGGGTATGAAACACAGCATATAAATAATATCACACTTTTTCCATATGTTGGTTAGTTTTACTGAATTCCTTTTCTCCCTTTTTAAAAAATAATTCATTATTACAAGGGACGATATTCTGGGAGGTAGTGAAATTAAGAATGTAATTAAAAATGCAGGTGAAACAAAAATAAAAATTATAAATACAAATATTTAAAATAAATGAAAGTCTAAAAAAAGTTTCTAGCCTCCAAAAAATTAGCTTTTGTATTTAACTTTGGAAAAAAATGTGGCTTCCTATTTTTCATGAAGGAATACTTTAAAAGCCTGCTTAAAAAATTCAACATCATTCTTGAATGTCAAAGAGGCTCTCAGAAACCAACAATCTGATGACATGAGAGCAAATTAATCAGAAATATCCTGATTAAACTTCCATCAAATTATACATGGGGTTTGAGGTATTAAAGAAGAAAAAAAGTTTGGGGGCAATGATAGCAAGGATTGGAGGGTAAATGACCTTGAGACAGTGTTTGAAAGATGTTGTTTGAGACTTGACAGAGTCACACATCACAAGCAGCATATTCAGTCTCCAGAACGGTGAGTTACAAAAATGAGTATGTCAAAATGGGCAACTTTATCTTACAACCCATATGACCCCATTATGGTACCTGAAATATCAACTGTGCCCTCAGGGTGATGGAGTAGCACCTCAGAATTTCTACTGTATCAGAAATATAATTGAAGATACCTGAAAGTTTTGCTCATCACAGACTCAACTCTTTCTAGAACACTGAAGCTTTGCCACCTAGGGACTTTACTAAGCATTGTTGTAAGGCACCATACTCTAGAGGGAAAGACAAATGGATTTCTAGCATCCTTACACTGTCTCTCTGAATGTTAATGTACTAGAGGAAAGACAGAAGGAAAAAAAAAACTATCAGTACAGTGTTTCTTTGGGAAACCTAAACAGTGGATCTGCAGCCTCCATGAGGTCAAGAAGGTCATACTTTTGCCCTGAATAATTCAAACCACATAAAGGCTCAAAGTTAGCCATTCTAGATAAAGTACTAAAAACAGTAACAGCTCTTCCTAATCTACAACTTTCCTGAACACCGCCACAAATTGCATCAGATCTCCTGCTTTCTCCAGCTTTAGCCACTGACTACAGGAGTTGCTATCCCTAGCTGTGGTGCTGATTAATGCAGTATTAAAAGCACTCAGAAAAAAAAAAAAAACAGTACTCAGATTCCTGAAATAACTTCTTCTGAGAAGCCAAATGAATGGTGGGAAGGTATAGTCAAGTGCATTTATGGCCATAGACCCAAATTTTCAATGTTAAAAAAACTGATCGTGGATTTTGATTTGGGGTGAAACTGTTCTCTCTGTTGAACTTGGGCATCTGAAGGGAAATCCTTGGAGCTAGAGATCTCCTGAGAGGCAATGCAGAATAATTGAAAGAGTAATGAACTTGGGGTCAGAATATTTGAAGTTCAATACGAAACTTCATCACATACCATCTATATGACCTTGGTCAAGTCCCTGGACTTCTTTGACCTCCCTGGACTTCTTCCTCATCTATAAAATGAAGCAGCTAAACTACATGATCCATTTCAATCAACATTTATTAAGCATTTAATACATGTAAGGTATTGCAATGGTCTCTATTAGCCATTCTAGCTCTAAAATCATATGATCCTATGAAACAAAGAGTTATCCCCAGAGATGCTTATAGAGTCTTACAGATGGGAGGACTAAAGGAAAGGTGCTGATGTGTTAGTTCTCTGGGGGGAATGGGGCATGAGTGGGGGTGGGGAGAGGAGCCTTCCTACTGGGCTAGTCTTTGGTTGATAGTGTGGAGAAAGAAAAACATAAAATCATTGAAGGTATGATAACATAGGGACAATGAAGGAGAAACATTACTGAATGCCAAGCTAATTAAAAACCTAAATTCTTTATAACCTTATTAATTTGTTTCATTCATTTAATGAGCATTTATTAAGGGCCTATTTTGTGTAGAGCATTGTCTCAGGACAATGACTTCTTAGAAGTTAGTAGGATAAAATGCAAACTTGTCCTCATAACTTTTAAGTCTTTCTATAATATTTTTCCAACCTGCCTGGACAGTCTCATTTTGCACCCTTTTGCATATGCTGCACCCCAGCCAGAAGGGATTTTTGTTCTTTACTATTCTCCTAATTGCTCCCATTTCCATGCCTTCAAGCAAACCCTTCCCCATAACTGGAATACACTCCCTCCTTATCTCTATCTGTGAACATTTTTCTTCTTTAAGGACCTAGCATGGGTATTACCTCCTCCATTAGACCTTTCTTCATTTCCCTAAGATGCAAATGATCTTGTGCTCCTCATTTTCAGTGAACATGTTATCTAGAGCTCTCCTTTGCCCTTATCTCATTCTACCTTGTATTATCCTTATTCGTATATCTGTCATATCACTTCTATTATATTGGATATTTCTGGGGGTCAGGTGTACCATTTTCCCATCTTTATATCTCTAGTGGAAACTATTCATGTATTTGCTAAATTTAATTGAACAAGTGGGTTCTGCCAAAGTTTCTAGATTATTTTTAAAGTGAATTACTTTGCCACTATTAAAAGACAATGTAGGAACTACTTTCCTGGAAAGTATTTTGTTTGGTTCCTTAAATAAGGAAAAGAATAAACAGGTCAGGAAATTCTGAAGATGGTGTTCTGCTCCCTCTTGTATTTTTAATTTATTAATGTTTCTCTTTTCAGGGCGGCCAGGTAGCACAGCAAGTAAGAGCACTGGCTCCAGTGTTGGGATGACCTGGAGATCGAATCCTAGGCTCAGACACTTAGCACCCACCCAGAAACACCTGGCCGTGTAACCTTGAGCAAGTTACTTAACCCTGATTGCTTTAAAATATATATATATTTCTCCTTTCTTTTTCTCAGCCTATGAGTTTTTTGACTTTCCATAACTTTGCAGTGCTTTGAATTTGCAATTATGTGAGCCAGCACATGGCAAAATTTGCCAGAATAGGCTTGGACCATGACCCTGGAGTGCTAGACAAGTGTCCAACAAAGACAGCTGACCTAGCTGAGTTCACCGCTATTACCAGCCAGGCTCTGATACTTCACTAATTCTGGTCTTGCCTATAAAGCAGAACCAGGGAGTAAGCATCTGCCCTGCTGCCTCATCCCTTTTTGTACTGACCAACATTCTAGGACCAAGTATCATTCTCCCTTTCTGACACCCTCTCCCCTAGCCATCCCCACTGAAGAGCTAATCTAGTCAACATTGTAACAAGCCCTGGGACAGAGGATTAAGGATAAGACGGTGAATACTTCAAACATTTCTCATATCTCTATAACCAACCAAGGTCTAAGGCTCCATTGGCCCTTGACTTGACCATTATGCAAAATCAAGAATTAAACATCTGCCTTGCTATCGCATGGGTATCTCTCCCTACTACCACTTTCCACATCTCAATCAAAGGTTGATGATCAAATCAAAATTATGATTGATTGTTCCTATTAAGAACATGATAATCTACTGACTCCCCTAAGAAACTCTGTGATTCAGGGGGCTGCCTAGGCTGACACTTCCTCTTCTGACCATCACCCATTATTATCTACTTCTTCAAGCTATCTATATTAATTGAATCCTGACCTTCTATGTCTTATAGTTCACTCTACTCTACCCTCCCACTGCACTCTCTAGAGAGCCCATTCTTAGTACAGACTGCCATTCATGTTAGTCCTGGGCCTTATCCCTAGAATTACTTTGTTTATATTTCATGCTTAATTTTTTTAGTATGGACTGATTCTACTCAGTAGAATGCAAGCTCTTTGAGGAGAGAGACTGTTTTCATTTTTTGCCTTGTTCTCCCAGGACCCAAGATAGTGCCTGGCACATAGTACGTATTAATAAAGAGGGACTGGATTTAATTGAATGGAAAATGCCAGTTCTCAGACAGGAGTAAGAGTACAGGGTGAAAAGTTCTTGATCTAAATTAGGATCAAGGGAAAAGACAGAGAATGGAGTTTAGACAATGAGATTGAGAAAAATTACCCCGCATCAAGCATAAGCAAGTGGAGCCCCACAACTGTATAATCAGGACATTATTATGGATCTCATTGCAGGTACATATGATTTCTTCTCTGATATTAGGAAGGTAATAGTAGGTGGGTAATTCTCCAGGTGCTGTTGACTTCCAAAGAGGCAGAGATCTGGGATTTCTTACATTTCTACTGCTTTCCTCCCACTCTTCCTGAAAGAAGATAGCACATTCCAGAGAAGCAAATTCCTTACCTTCCCCCAGTTACACAAATGACGTGCTTAGTCTTGCCTCTCTACCTTTATTTGTGCTGCTCTATCTACTTTCAAATCATAGAATTTCAAAACTGGTAAGTTGAGTTATCGACTCAGAAGTTGTCTCTTCTTAGAGATAGCTAAGTGGCATAGTGAAAAGTGTTCTTGTCCTGGAGGTATAAAGACCAAAGTTCAAATTCACTCTCAAATACTTACTAGCTGAGTGACTCTGGGCAAGTCACCCAACCTCAGTTTTCTCAGCTGCAAAATGGGGATATAAATAGCACCTACCTTCTAGGGTTGTTGTGAGGATAAAATCATATATTTGTTCTTTCAAAGTGCTTGCCAAATCTTAAAGTTCTATATAAATGCTAGTTCTTATTTCTATTCAGTTGGAAATTCCTTTGGGTCAGGCATCTTGTACAAATGTCCTCTCAGAAGAGAATGGGGCATCTGCCTTCTAAAAGCAAAAGAATGACATGGAATGGGTATCTTAAGATAAATCTTCTGTAGGAAGAAAGACTAGAGCTTCTGTACTACTTTACCTTTTCATGACGAGTGTATCCTGTCTTCAGTTTTCAAGGGAGAACACTGTACCAAGTTCACCGAGCTTCTCTGAATCACCAATTCCAAAGAAGGGACTTAAGAAGCAGAAAGGAAGAAGCCCTGAACCTGGAATCAGAAGACCTGGGTCCTGTCTCTACCCCTTACTACGTGTGGGACATTGGCCAAGTCACTAAAGTCAGCTGGGTCTCAGTTTCCTCTTATAGAAACTGGAAAAAAACAAACTTACACCATCTACTACACAACATTTCTATGAAAGAAGCAAATATCACAATAATTCTGTGTCACATAGTTCTCTAGGGAAGAAAGATGTTGTTTTGGGGAAAGTTCTGTAATCACTATTAGAGCCGACTTGTCAAACTCCTTCAGGAACCAGGCAGCTCTGGGTCTTTAAAGCAAATCTTTCTGCATACAGTCACTGCTAGTGTCTTTTCTTCAGATCAATTCTCCAGGTCCAAGATTCAAGACCCTTTGCATCTGCCATCTTCCTCCCTGCTTCTGAAATGCTGATTTGAAGTAAAAAGCATTTATTAAATGCCCGTAATGTATGAGACACTAGGAATAGAAAGACAAAAAAGAAGCCATCCCTTCTTTCAAGTAGTTCTATTCTCTATTTTTGGAGGTGGTGAGGGGGATAGAAATAGACAGATGAGTAAAGACAAGGCAATTTAAGAAGGGAGAGCACCAACAATTGGGGCATTGAAAGACTGTGTGGAGGAGTTGACATATCATCTGAACCTTGAAGGTAGAATGAGATTCTGACAAGCAGAGGTAGAGTCTATTTCAAGCATTGGAAGACAGCTTGTTTAAATGCATGGAGATAGGAGATGGAGTGTCAAATACAGAGGATAACTATGAGTACAATTTGCCTGGAACATATAGTCAGGGGTGTTGTAAGGAATCAAATGAGATAATGGATGTAAAACACATAAAGTGCTATATAAAGACTGGTAGTAGTAGTAGTAGTAGTAGTAGTAGTAGTAGTAGTAGTAGTAGTAGTAGTAGTAGTA
>NW_027185698.1:28175129-28204382 GCF_028583685.1 Petaurus breviceps papuanus | reverse complement strand
TAGTAGTAGTAGTAGTAGTAGTAGTAGTAGTAGTAGTAGTAGTAGTAATATATTATAATTAAGGAAATGACAATGACTATAACAACAGCTATGATCTATAATAGTCTATTAGTTTATCATCTATTAATCTATAGTATATTATTATAATTATAATAATATAAATATTATTATTATATATGTAACCTATGACTTCATTCTTTGAGCCTTCTCTTACACTCCTACTGAGCTCAAGCAATATTAATAGAGTAACACAGAGGTATACTGGTAAATTTTTAACAATCGGGCTCTCCAGGGGGAAAATGTATACATAGCCACTTTTAAAATGAATAAGAATTATCAGAATTTGTTTAAGTCTAGACCATTGACAAAGCAATCAAACAAGCCTTGATTTGCTATTTCTAAGGCATAAATGCTTACACTGAAAATTTAACAATTGGTTCTCACAAGCTGGTTAAGCGTTAGCTCCAGCATGCCCCTGACAGGACATTATGGAGAATAATGTGAAATGAGGCAAGAACGGTAAGCTAGAATGCAATGGAAGAGTCTCTATTTGTCCTAGAGACAATAAAAATGGAAGATTTTTAACAGGAAACTTGACATGATCAGACTTATATCTTAGGAAGATTATTTTCACAGCTAAGTAGAGGAGGGAATTGGAAAGGGGAGAGTGTTGATGGAGGCTAACACCTGAGGAAGCCATTTCCAAAGTCAAGGCAAAAGGTGATGGATATCTGGGAAAGGTCAGTGGACATGCAAGCATAAAGAAAAGTGTGGACCTATCAGATTTGCATTTCAACTTTGGTCACCCGAACTTTCCCTCTTCTGCTCTTCACAGGTTTCCAGCAAATAAATTTCCTCATTCTATAGGGGATTTTCCTCATCTTTAGAAATGAGTGAGGTGAAGTAGGCTCTATGATCTCTAACATCCTTTAGAACATAAATCCAGTGATGCCTGGATTTTACCTTGTCTTTGTACATTATCAACTGGTTGCCTAGTCCATTCCCCACTGCAGAATTTAATGCAAGGAAAACAGACTGCCTTCTGTCAGATCTACTGTCCTGGTGGAGTCTTTGTATCATAGGCTGCATTTAGTAATCTCAGCTACAGATGAGTTAGTCTAGTTCAGTTAGTCAGGTTCAGGATCTGAAGAAAGACATAGACACCAACTTTAACTATTAATAGCATCCAAATCATTGGCAGTACCCCCACACAGATGCACACACATATATGCATATGTACACATACAATCATAACACAGGATCAAAAGGATATATGTGCATCAGTTTCATGATGCTAAATGACATGTTCTGGTCCTGAGGTCAGGTCTGAATCTTGTTATAGTCATGAGAACTGAACACTACCCCCCCAAAACACACACACACCACACACACACATACACACATGTAATCACAACTCAATAAAAAAGCCTTATTCAGAACTGAAGGCTTATTCCGAGTGACTCAAGGGGGTTAGAACATACATTGCATGTACTCTGGAAGTCAAGGAAGCTTGAACCTTTTATAAATGCACTGATGAAGCATAAGCAGACACTGACCACTTTCATAGGCACTAATCATGAAAAGCCAGAAAAAATCAACATAAAGTAGAATTCCCTTATTTGGCAAAAAAAGGTTTGGCATGGTTTGGTTTGCCTACAGAGACAGCAAGACAAAACCTTGTGTTGACTTTTGAAATTATTAAATTAAAATATGGCAGAATGGGAGTTATTCCTCATTACCCTTGGTGTCAGGTGCTGTGCATATGAATCCAGTTGTCATTTTGGCTCATCTCTCCTCCTTCTGTAGGATAGGGCTAAATTTGCCTTTCTCATTGATAAGGATAGGAAGTGGACCAGTGATTTCATTGTTGTCTAACTCCCTGCTGAGAAAACTCCTTCTGTCAATACAGTTTGGCACCTTCTCTTCAACTTATAGTTTTAGAGAGTTGTGGAAATCAATGAAAAATTAAATGTGTTAGACAGGGTCACAGAGTCAGTATGCATAGGAAGTAGGACTTGAACCCACATTTTCTTGGCTTCAAAGTCAGTTCTGTATCCTTACACAATTATTAGCTATGTGATCCTGGACACTTAATCTCTGTTTGCCTCAATTTCTTCAACTCTAAAATGAGGATAACTCAGGGTTGTCATGAGAATCAAATGAAATAGTATTTGTAAAAAAGGTGCTTACCACAGTGCCTAGCACACAAGTACTCTAAAAATGCTTGTCCTCCCCCTCCTGGCCAACCAGAACAGCTACCACTCTATCCATCAAGCCACATTATAACCCATGGTTGGAGAAAGCAACAAGATAGAGAAGGGTAGCTACCATAGCATGTAACAAAACTACGTCAATTATCTTTAAATCCCTTTTGAGAGAACCAAAGAATTTTAGAAGTTAATGGAATCTTACAGGTCCTTTAGTCCTAACTCCTTATTTTACTAATGAAGTCCTAGTGGCCCAGGAAAGAGATTGCTTTCTCTAACAAATCTGATAAAAGACAGAGGACTAGAAATCCAAACCTTGACTCAGTGATTCTTTCCACTCAGTGATGTTTTATATATATATATATATTGCTTTTTGGAGGGCAATTGGGGTTAAGTGACTTGCCCAAGGTCACAAGGCTAGTATTTGTGTTAAGTGTCTGGGATCAGATTTGAACTCAGGTCCTCCTGACTCCAGGGCTGGTGCTCTACTCAGTGTGCCACCTAGCCTCCCCTGTGTTAGATTCTTTTAAAATGTTTTTAAGTTGTGCTCTTTTATGACTTCAAGTTCTTCCCAAAAGGTGGCACATTGCTTCACAAAGGAGAGCTATTTGATCCTCTTAGAGATGGTCTCTATTTAATGAAAAAGGAGCAGTCAATAATTGAAGTGAATTTGAGTATTCTTTCCAAATCCTTTATTTCAGATGTGTGCATCTTTTCAGAAAGAGACATTTTCAAATTTATGTACTGGAACAAGTTCTAAAAAATCACATTAGTAAGTTCAATTTGTGGATACTAGAAAACTTTATCTGGCATTAAAGACTCTAAAATATGGCTTTCTATCTTTCTCCAACAACATTCCCCTGTATTTGTCCTATAGTTGAATAAAACTTATTGACTAATTTTGTCCTGATTATGTGCTGTTCCTTAATATCCCCAACCATTCTATCCCCCTTCTGCCCTCATGTCCTTCTTTTACCAAGTGTTGTCTCCTCAGTGCTTAACAAAGTACATGATCCATAGTAAGCACTTAATAAATACTTATTGACTGACTAATATCCTATCCATCCAAAAGCCAGATAAAAAGTATCACCTCCTCCAAAAAACCTTAAGTGATGTCCTGAACTGAAAATGTCCTCTTTCCTTTCAGGACTCAACTTGATCATGCTAAATTATGATTTCCTACACTCTTCCTTATTTGAGTGGTGATATGGATAAGAAAAGTCATACCTTCTCTGATCAATGAAGCACATGAAAATGCTAGGTGACAGATAAGTTCACTAACAATTGAGTTCTACTCAATGAATGAGAAAGCCCTTAAGAACAAAAGATAATCTTACTAAAATAATTGAAATTTGTAATAGAAGAGAGACTACAGAAGTTTTTTGTTTGTTTTTTTTTTGGTGAGGATGCTGAAACAGTGTGTATGCATCAATAAGATTTTGGGGTTTTTACTCTATGTAAAGAAATTCAGGATTTTAAAAAATGTTCTCATCAGAAGTGGTAGTGGTAGTAGTGGTGGTGAGGATGGGCAAGATTAAGACACTGTTAGCAGTTAAGCATATTCGTAAGGTGTCCATTTATGTTTACATGTTTATATTTCTTTAATTTATATTGTTATTTCAAATTTTATTCATTCAGTAGAATTAGTTAATATTTATATTTTGTTATTTTATGAAGAATTTCATTTTATGTACATGTTTTGAAAAATCCCAGAACATCAGGATTTGAAAAGATATCAGATGATATTTAGTCCAACTCATACTTGATTAAGACCCCTTTCTAGAATGTGATTGGAAAGTAGTCATCAACCTTCTTAAAAACCTCCAGTGAGGGGTAATCTAGTGATTCTTTGAGGTAGCCAATTCCACTTTTGACCTGTTCTTATTTCAAAATACTCTTCCTTTACATTGAGCTGGAATCTGACTCTCTGGTGCTTTCTTCTGTTCCTCCTACTTCTACATAAGAGCCAAGCAAAATAAGTCCTTTCACTTTTACACATTATGGGCTTCCAAATATGTAAACATAGTTATGGTATTCCACTTTGGTCTCTTCTTTTCCACGCTAAACATCCCCCTTTTAATCAATATTTGTATAGAAAGATCTGCAGTCCCCTTACCAGTCAGTCACATTCCTCTGGATGTATGCTACCTTTTCTGTGTCCTTCCAAAAATGTAATGTCCTGATGCAAAGTGACAAGGGCAGAATATGGTGGGATGATTATCTCTTTCTTCCTAGACATACTACATGGTCTAGATTAGCAGTAGCATTTGGTCACTGCCACATAACCCTCTTGACCCATTTTGAGTTTGTAATGGTCTAAAATTTCCAAATAATTTTTTTCGAGAATAATTCTGTCTGAGCATTCCTGCCCTATGCTGAACTTTAGAAGTTATTTGGCCTGATTATAAAAGTTTATTTTTAAGGTGTATTACATTTCAAAATATGTCTGACCCATTTTTTTTCTAGCTTATGAATAACCTTTTGAATCATGATTCTGTCAAATAGAATGTTAACTGTCCCTCCCAGCTTTGTACCACCTTTAGATTTGACAAATAAGCTCTCCATTGATCAATCAATCAATCAACAAGCATTTATTAAGCATCTCCTTTGCACCGTCTGGGTTCTAGGGTTATAAGTAAAAGAAGCCATTCAGTTGAGTGAGTGACAAAAATTCAGAAACCAGATCACAAGGAGTTGAGGTGCAGGGAAAGAGGAAGTGGGGCCAACAATTATAGACTTTTTTTCTAAGAGTTAGGCCGAGAAAGGGAGAAGAGATTTAGGATGATAGTTTACTGTGCATTCACCAACTGAAATACCTTTTTCTCTATGAAGTTTTCCTTGAAGCCAGGAAAGAGAAGTGAGTTATCCTTTCTCTGCTCTCCTAAAGCAATTTATACTTCTCTTATGGCACTTAACATATCTATCTCATTGACTTAAAGGGTTAGCTCCCCCTTAATTTTCCACAGAGACCTATGTTTGTAGTGGGCACTTGGAGAGTATTTACTCAAGGCAAATGGTTGTGTGCTAATAACATAATAAGAATAAATATAAGGGAGAGAACAGAAAGAGGACATTTTTCACCATTGGTGAAACCAATGCTTATTGTTTAGATCACACAAAAGTTTAGTAGTGTTATTGACTAAAAAAAAAATTGTGAAACTGAGTTAATTGACTTGCCCAAGACCCCATAGGAAGTTAATGGTGTGGTTAAAATTAAACCTATTCTTTTCCTACTCTCAAACTAATGTTCTATCCATCATGCTGGTATCTGACCACAAATGGCATTCTGCTCATGAGGGAGGTCACCCAGAGAGTTTCTGATTTAAAAATATACTCTATCACTTCTAGCTGCATAGAGTATAAGATTCTGGCATTGGCAGTGGAGTGGACTGTTTTTGTTCAGTCATTTTTGGTCAGACATGACTGAAAATGGGGTCACGTCTGACCCCATTTAGGATTTTCTTGGCAAAGATTTTGGAGTGGTTTGCCATTTCTTTCTCCAGCTCATTTTACAGATGAGTAACTGAAGCAAACAGGGTTAAGTGACTTGGCCAGAGTCATACAGCTAGTAAGTGTCTGAGGCCAGACTTGAACTCAGAAAGATGAATCTTCCTGACTCCAAGCCCATCACTCTATCAACCGCACCATGGAGCTAACATTTGTGGGCTAGATGACCTCTAAAACCCTTTAAATCAAGGAGATTCTGAGTCTATAAAATGAAGGAAATTCCCAATTTCTTCCAAACATAAAGGAATTATTTATGGCATTCCTCTTCTGCCACCCAAATGGTCCCAAAGAGTGGATCCTAGACATGCTGACAACTTGGTATATGCAATTGACTAAGGCATTAAAATTCTTCCCATCTTCCCTTCTCCCCTCTTTTTCTCCAATGTCTTTGGGCCTAGTGGTGGTATGGCTGGGTCAAATCTGGGCCTTATTTTCACAGAAGCACAAAAGCTCAGAGTGGGAACAATCCTCACAAAACATCTAGTCCAATCTATACCCAAATAGAAATCCCTTGTACAAAATACTCAACAATTATCTTTGCCTGACGACTTTCAGCTAGGAAGGACTGATGCTTTCTTCAGACTGCTTTTTCCACTACTGAATGGCCCTGATTGAGAGCATGATCATTCCTTACAGCAAGGCTAAATTTCTTTTCTTTGCAATTTCTATCGATTGACCTTAATTCTGTTCTCTATAGTCCAGCCTTTCAAATATTCAAAGAAAGCCATCATTACCACACCATTGCCCTTATCTGAAAGCGCTCCATTTTATCAGTGTTGCTCAGAACCAATCACAATATCATGCTCCAGTTGTAAATTAGTTTTTCAGCCATTTTCCACTCATGCCTGACTCTTCATGACCCCATTTTGATTTTTTGGGGGGTGGCAGAAATACCAGGGTAGTTTTCAGCACATTTTAAAGATGAGGAAAATGAGGCAAACAGAGCTCAGTGATTTGCCCAGGGTCATATGGCTAGTAAGTATTTGAGGCCAGATTTGAACTCAGGAACATGAGTCTTCCAGATTCCAAGCCCAGTGCTCTATCCATTATGGCACCACCTAGCTGACCCTGTAAGCTAGTACTTGGGCAAAATATGCTATTTTGAAGGTCATATCACTCTATTGACTCCTTTTGACCTTGTTATTCAGCTCCCCCCGCCTCCAAGTTGCTTTTCAAGCAAACTGCCATTTAAATATAAAAATATCTGCATTGATCATGTTTCTGTTGACTATTTAAACCCAAGTTTAAATCTTTATATTTATCCCTATTAAATTATATCTTATTAGAGCTATCCTAATATCATGGACTCCTTTGGAAAATTGGTGAAGTTTATGAACCCCTTCTCAGAATAATGTTTTTAAATGCATAAAATTAAATATATAAGATCGGGAAGAAAACCAATTATTTTGAAAGTTATCAAAAAATTTTTTTTAACATAAATTCATGAACTACAGCTTAAGAACCCATATTTTAGGTGCCAGTTCTACCATGGTGGTCTGGGAGGCCACAGTTGCCCTCCAGGCTCCTGGGCATCCTGTGGCTTGTGTCCATGACTGTGAGCAAGGGATCATGGGGGGCACTGGCCACCACTGTGCGGGAGTGACGAGTTGGTCAAGTGCAAGGACCTGAGAGTGGGACATTATTTTTGTTAAGATCATAAAATAAGTGATTCCTTTCAAGAACCTGTTAACTATAAATTACACAGCTCATGCATCATGTTACCCAGCACCCAATGTAACTTGTAAGGATTTTAATAGCAAGGAAGCCCATTTTACCATAAATGAAGTTGGCTTTTTTCAAGACCATATCTTTCCATAATGTTAATTCCTACCAGTGGCAGTCTCTCCCTTTATTTCTTGACTGGTTAGGAGCAGACAGGTTTTACCTGAGATACCCTGCTTTAGATTTTTTTAAAGTTTTGCACTGTAGGATTTTTTGAAATCGCCAGTCTGATTGACTTCATTCTCATTTCAGGGCTCAAAGGAGTCACGATTGAATTTCCAAGTCTTCTGACTCCATGGCCCAGTGGAAAAAGCACTGGTTCTGAAGAGAGAGGGCCTGGATTCAAATCCTACCTCTGATGCTTCTTATATAGGCAACTCTAAAAAACTCACTAGATCCTCCTGGAATTCAGTTTTCTCATCTGTAAAATGGAGTGGATTCAATGGCTTTTGAGATCCCTCTGAGCTGTTGATCTCTGATTCTCCCATCATCTTTCTCAAACTCCATATCTCAGTCTCTCACTCTCCTTACATCCTCTATCTCTGTGAGTTGAAACTCCTGAGCTTTTCTGCAGCTATCTTTGCATGGGTGTTCCCATCCCCACCCACCAATCCCAGGATTGGCAATCTGTTTAAGAAGCTAAATCCTACAAGGGGACTCTCCAGTTGCATTACAAATACTGTTTCTTTGGAGTAGCAAGTTTAAAAAAATCCTGGATGGTTTGTAACCAGTGTCATCTTGAGACTTTCCTGGGGACAGATAAGCATGGCAAATGGACAACTAATATGATTTTGTCTTGGACTTTGAGATTACATTCCAGAGACAAGTATGGTCATTACCCTCTCCCCACCCCCACAAGAAGAGCTAGACATGAGGTCTGCAGGTTTAAAAGACATTGTCTTTTAAAGACATTGCCATTTCCCCATTCCCCTGATCCACGGGAGAGTGGATAGCTTTATGATCTGGACATGTAGTGATGATACGTTTCTAATACAAGGAAAGAAGGCAGAGTCCTATAAAACACAAAGAGGTTCAGTGGTTTAAAAAAAATCAGACGCGTTTGTGTCACAGATCTTTCACTTATTGGACATGTGACCTTGGGCCAATCAGTTAACCATTCAATTAAAGTCATGTGTTTTCATTCATAAAATGAGAATGATGATAATTAGGCTGTCCATTTTAAAGAGCTGTCAGGTAACTCAAGTAAGAATGTAACAGATGTAGGAAGGTGTCTCTCCCTTTTCCCCTCCAGTCCAATGCCTGGATGTGTTAAAGTTGTCATTGACATTATCTCCTCCTCCTCCTCCTCCTTCTCTTTCTCCTTCTCCTTCTCCTTCTCCTTCTCCTTCTCCTTCTCCTCCTCCATCTCCTCCTCTTCTCCTCCTTCTCCTTCTCCTCCTCCTCCTCATCTTCCTCATCCTCTCCTCTTCCTCCTCCTCTTCTCCTCTTACTCCTCCTTCTCCTTCTCTTCCTCCTCCTCATCCTCCTTTTCCTCTTCCTTTTCTCCTCCTCCTTTTCCTCCTCCTTTTCTCCTCCTCCTCCTTCTCTTCTTTCTCAAAAGAGCTATAGAGATGATTAATTTTTATCCCTTCCATCTAAAGATGTATGTAACAGCTACCCATAGCAGCCATGAGGTCAGATGAGTAGCAGCCACCTTAAACTGGAAAGGATCAGTGCTTTGCACAGATTACTGACAACACTGAACCAGTAAGGAGTGGACCAGAGAGATCAGCCCCAGAACACAGCCAAAAGTCATCAATGGCTCAGCAGCATCAGAGTAGTTGCCCCTCTGTGTCTTTACATGTGTCTTCTACATATGTCCATTCTTCTCATAGAGAATATGTATATTTGTATGAGGCTATGACCCAGAATCACAGGGGAAATATTCCATTGCTACTTTTCTTAGTAAGTTATTTCATTAAATACCTCTGCTTTAAACTAATTTTGTTTGCTGGTAGACTAATGAAGGTAATTATTTATTAATGGGAGGGGGCATGCCCCATCAAAATTTCCAATTTTGATATGAATTGATTCTGTCATTATGAAATAATCAATTATTCAAAAATCATTTGTTAAAGCAATGACTCAACACAGAGATATGTTATTCTTAGTGTGTGCCAAGCATAGTGCTATGCAATAAGATACCACAAAGAAAGGAAAAAATTGTCCTGCCTTCAAGTACCTACTACGGACCAGGCACTATGAAAGGTGCTGGGGTAGGACACAAACAGAATAGTGCCTTCCCTCCAGGGGCATACGTTCCACCAAGGGAGATAACACGTACAAACAGAAATCCAGTGGGAGCTGTTGAGGTCACTAGTGTTTTAAGTAAGGAGAAGAAATCAAGCCTAGCCTGTCCCAGAAGCTTTATTGGGAATCCAAATAAAATCAAGACACTTTGAAAAAGTGTAAGGGGTTTTAAGGGATTCAAATTGTTTTTATATTATTATTTTAGCAAGAATCTTCCTTAGATACTCTTCCTACCTCTCTGAAGTATGACTCACAAGTTTAATAGTGGGAATTTCTGGACCAGGACAGTATGGAGATTGTATGGAGACAGTAGGAGACTGATGGTAGAACTATTTAGGTAGCAATGGTTACTGTCAGTTTGCTTTGCCTACCTCCATTTATGGAGAGGATATCCTCTGTTCCATCCGTCAATGTGGGATCATCAAAGATAAGGTTATATTTTATCTAAGTAGCACTTTGCAGTTTATATATTGCATTAATATGCATGGACCAAGTGGAACATTAAAATAACCTTTACAGATAGGTAGAACAGGGGTCATTATCTCTATTCTACATATGAAGAAATTGACAGCAGTTAAATGATTTACTCCATCTAGTGATAGATATGGAAACAGAACTCCAGTCTCCTGAACCCAACCTGGAATTATTGTGATACACTAAGCTACCTTTATCTAGAACAAATGACAGAAAATATATTTGTGTGTGATCTCTTTAGTTTGTTTGATCCAGACCTGTGTGTTTATCTTGTTGGGCACTTCTTGTATGGAAACTCCCCTTCACTGATGTCAGTCTTCAATATTTCTCTAACATATTGTCTTAAATGCCTGGAGCATGGAGAGATTAAGTAACTGGTGTGTCAGAGGAAGGACTTTAACCTGGATCTCCCTGATTCCAAGAATGGATTTCTATCTACTTTGCTGCAGGAAACAAGATGGGGTAGGACCATGTTTTGCCAGGCATACGCTGCTGAAGGTCTTGAATTATTAAATCAATTGTCTCTTCATTTGTAGGGAGGAACTGCTGTCGGTGGTGAGGCAGAAACAGTGTAAAGCCTCTGTATGACTCCCCTAGCGCAGAATGCCCTCTCCTTCCTAGATGGAATAAAGACTCTGAAAGCCCATATTGTCTCCAGGATGCCTTGATTATCATTACATCCTGCTGTGCACACAGCATTATTCTTATGCCAATGCAGGTGGTGTGTTTTATGGGCTTTCCTGCTGGTATTGACATTTTCCTTTGTGAGGACCTCTTTTCTAAGAAACTCTAATTTGGATTTTTGTCTGTCGGCAGCAGGGAAAGGGAGGGTGGGGAGAGGCAGGCCGTGTCATGGGCTTATGGAATCATGGGGTGATCAATGCTCAGACATTAATTGTATTTTTCTCTACTGTTTTATCCGTAATGCAGGAGAGTAGATGGTGAGAAAGGGGGGGGGGTGTAACTTTAAGGTAGAAAAGGATAACTTCAAACCATCTCTGCTGAGGCTTTCTCATGGGCATCAAAGGATGGGATGAACCTAATGAGCTGGGTTAGAAACCCGACTTGGTCACTTACTATAATTTCTATAGCTATATTTCTAGGAGATATTAATAACTCAAATTTATATGGTACTTTAAAATTTTCAAAGCTCTTTGCATTCATTTATGAAGATTCAAAAATATAAGACAGACATCAGGTATTACTGTCTTCCTTTTAACAGATGAGGAAACTGAGGTTCAGAGAAGTGAAATCACTTTCCCATAGCTAATAAGACTGATGGGGATTTTAGCCCAGACCTTCCTGTATCTAAGTCCAGTATTCCATCCCTTAAGCCACATTGTCTTTTGGTTAGCTCTAACATTTGCATCTCTTGCCATAGCTTTGTTTCTAGGGCAATATGCCAATATGCCTTCATCATGGAATTTCCTATACTAGGGAGTTCCCCCACTAAGATAAAATAACAGATTTAGGCAACAAATAAATAAATGCAGTAGATAGCTAGCTAGATGACTAGACTTATATTTATGTGAGTTGTTGAACATTTGAAATAGAAGTGGTGAATACAAAGACCCAAATCAAGACTACGTCACATCAAAATAACTTCTCTTTTCCTATATTGATAGGGTTCCTGAACTATTAGATAAAAGGAAATCTGTGGATATAGTTTACATAGATTTTAGCAATGCTAAAATATCTTTGAAATATACCCTACCATTCTTGGGATAAGATGGAGAGACATGAATTCATCAAGAATACAATTAGATGGATTTTTAACTGGTTACCTGGCTGGACTTAAAGAGTAGTTGTTGATAATTCAAAGTCAACATGGCTAAAGGTTTAACTTGGGCTTTCCCAAAGATCTGTGCTGCTAACATTTTTGCTAATGATTTGCATGAAGGCATGGATGGTATGCTTATTAAATCTACAGACAACACGAAGCTGAAAGAAAGAGTTAATATTCTGCATGACAGAGACAGGGTCCCAAAGGAAACAGAGATCAGAGCATTGAGCTGAATTTAATAAGATGAAATTCAATATTGACAAATGCAAACTTTTGTGCTTGTAAATGTAAATCAACACAATTGTGCACGATGAGGAGACATGGTTAGAGAGTAGCCATTCTCAAAAAGATCTGGGGTTTTTGGTGGCCTGTGAACTCGATTTGAGTCAGCAGCATGACAAAGCACCCTGTGATTTCAGGCTACATAAAAGAGGCATGGTTTTCAGAAACAGGGAGGCAGTAGCTTCCCTGTACTCTGCTTTTATCACACCTCATCTGAAGCATTCAGTTCTGGGCACTGTGGTTTAAGAAGGGCATTGGCAAGCTGTGAAGAGTGTCCTGAGAAGTACAACCAGAATGCTGAAAAACCATGAATCCAAATCATATGATGACTGGCCGAAGGACCTTGAAATGTTTAGCCTGAAGAAGAGAAACTTCAGAGTAGAAGCAGCAACTGTCTTCAAGTATTTGAAGGGCTGTCATGTGTATCAGGAATGACCCCTGTTTCCCATGACCCCAAGAGGGCACAACCAGAAGCAATAGGTGGAAATTTCAGAGAGGACAATTTGGTCCTGGTGTCAGGTAAAAACAAATTACTGATTGGAGTTGTCCAAAAGAAATTTCTTAAAGTCTTCCTAAAAAGACAGAGGCATCCTCTTCCTTGGAGGTCTCCAAGCAGAGACTGGATACCACTTTGGGAGCCTGTTAGAAGGGGCATTATTTTTAGATACAGGTTGGATTAGATGGCCAATAAGGCCAGTCAGTTAACAAGTACTCACTAAGTGTCTCCTATATACCAGACGCTGTGCTATATACTGGGGATATAAAGAAAGAAAAAAGATAGTCCTTGCTTTCAAGTAGCTTACATTCTAACAGAGGCCTAAAGTCTTTTCCAACTCTAAAATCCTACAGTGATTTATAAAGTACTTTTAAAAATAGGCTAGGAGGTAAATGGTACAAATGTGATTTGTATCTTTAATTCTTTAAGGTTACAAGTGGTAGAGATGGTGTGGACCTGCCTTGGTAAGGGTAGTTTCCCCATCTGGGAGTTGTCCATAAATGAAATCACAAGGCCAGTTCCTATTTCTATCCCCATCTATTTTTCAGGAGTCACGTAGTGATAGATTTGGGATTCAACATCTTAGCTCCTTTCACTTTAATACTATGGTCATGGGATCCTGGAGAATTACTGGACCTTAGTCCATGGACAAGTAAGGTGACCTGTAGTTTGTGTATTTTCCACAGGTCCTTGTCCTGCCATCCCAGGCAGCTCTGTCCAGTAACATGACGTCATGGGATACTGCCTCATGTGCTTTAGGGACATCATTTAGCCCAGAAGAATGTGAAATATAACAGCTGTGATGACAGAAATTGCTTCTTCAGAAGGGCAGAAGTCAGTGGCTGTGTGTCTTTACTTAGATCCATAGGATCTTAGAACATTGGAACTGAGAGGGGCCTTAGACATCATACAGTACAACCCCTTCCTTGTTATGTCTGACCAGCAGAGAGAGGAAGTGATTTGCCCAGGATTACACACTTGCTAGTGACAGATAAGAGACTAGTGATGTTGGTAGTAGAATGGGAATCAGGAGAACTGAGTTCTAATCCAATATAATAAATACTTATCTAGTACCTACTATGTTCTAGGCACTATGCAATGTTCTAGGTCTCAGTTTCCTAATCTATGAAATTAAGGGTTTGGAGTAGATGACCTCTAAGACCTATTCAACCCTAAGTTTCTATAAATTGAGCAGTTGAGTCTTATCCCCATGTCACAGGTAACAGAATTGGGGCAGAGAAAGGTTGAAGAATTTTCTGAGGGTCACAAACAGTAAGTATCTAAGGTTAGATTTGAATCCAAGTATTCCTGACCCCATATTTGGCATTCTATCCAATGCTGCATCTAGAAGTCTTATTTAATGGTTCTGAGATATTAATTCCTGAGAACAGATTCATGCTTTAACCTTCCCATAGGCATTTGCAATGGAAGTGATGACCCCAGGTGACAATGTGGGATAATTGAAATTGTCCTGGTTTGGAACCAGCCCTGGCTTTGTTTAGAGACACTATTTCTTACTATCAATGGGTTCTTGGGCTAGACAATCAAAACTCTCGGAGGCTAAATTTCCTCTTCTGCAACATGGAGGTAATAATACCACTTTTTGTGAAAATCAGATGAGATAATATATATGAAAATGCTTTGAAAACTATAAAACATTGTGAAACTATTAGGAAGTATTAGGAAAACACATCAAGCTACACATAATAACTCTTCACTGGTGATGATTTCTGGTGCCCTATAAGCATGATGAAGAAGGGATTTTATGGTAGAGAATCTTGGAGTACATTTCGAAACTCATTTTGACCATTTCCTCTAAACCAAGCTTTTGGATGCAAGGGTGTAATGGAACCAGCTTGAAGTCACTCTCAAGATTGTTAAACTTTTGGCATGATCATTTACACCCTGGAAATGGGAAAATCACAGCTTAATTCATTGTTTTATTGATTGTCTAGACTTAAGAAAGTGATGGAGAATTAAACTGAAAAATGTGTTGTGGGGACATTATCTTTTGGAAAGCTGGTTGTTAAACACATACTGACACACCACTGCTTTGGCCATATCATCTTATTCCTTAATTCCAGAAGGTTGTTACAATGTTGGAATATTAACATTTATGTATTATTTTAGAGCTTATGCATACAAATTTTACAAATGCATTTCATCGCAAAAAAACATCTCTGTGAAGAACCATTAGTGAAAATAATATTATCCCCATTCTACAGATGGAGAAACTAAGGTTCACAAAGTGATTCATACCACAATAAATAGTAGAGAAGTAGCAGAGCATCCATAAGAAGCCAAGGCTAGTCCTAAATCCCAGGCCAGGTATCTTTTCACAGCACCATAATGTCTTCTCCAATTTCCTCCCTTTTCCATCCTTAGCTCCATCATTGCACAACCAAGTCCCAAAAGTAGGCCCTACCACCAGTGGGATTGACGCAAGTGCTTCTTAACCTGAGGTCCATGATTTTAAAGATAAAAACAATAATTTTATTTCAATATGATTGATTTCCTTTGTATTGTATTCCTGTGTTTTTATTTTATTCGTGTAAGACCATTATTCCAAGAAGAGTTTCATAGACTGCCAAGGGCGTCTATGACACTCAAAATAGTCAAGAACCCCTGGAAGGAGATTCAGGAAGGTTCTCAGAGAAAATCATTCCTAGTCTCTCCTAAAACAGAATTGAAAAAGTAATGGAATCCTGATGGCTCTTCTGCTGAGTTCAGCTGACAAATGGCACCTCTTAGCCTCAGCTCTACTCCCAATCCTCTCAAATCACAAATTGACTTTCCTCTACACCTTCTGAAGTCAATGACCTTGCTCTGCCCCAAGGACATTGTTTCTGTGGTAAATTAGAGAATAGGAGGCATAGTGGTGCATGCAGAGAGAAGCTGCTGTATAAGATAACAGTGCATGCAGAGGGAAGCTAGATTATAAGGCAAAAAGCCATGAAAACAGAGAGATTTGTGGCCTCTATGAAATGTATGAGGGCTTGGGGTGCTGTAAAGATGGAATCGTCCTTTCCTTGGGAACATCTTCACAAGCTTGTCATTTGTGAGCAATGCAGAGCAAAATTTAATAGTCAGGGAAATGAGAGAGAGGAAAAAAACATTTCAAGAAAGTCTGCATTACAAAATCACATCATGTTATAGAGCTGCAGGAGACCTTTGAGACAAAGGGAGTGGGGAAATATTGACTCCATCCGACATATGTTTCTAAATAGAACCTGAAATTGCTGGATCCCTAGGAGTGTGAGGTTTGGATCTGGTGAATAATAATTATCATTGTGATGGGCGTCATTACTGGAATCTTATTTATATTCATATCGACTCAGCGAGATCAGTGATCTCATCCAGGATTACTCCCTCCACTGTCAGAGAATATAATTCTCCATGCCTTTCCATCTTCTGGGATTCTCATTGCTCAGATTTGTACAAATTTACTTCTAAAAAGCCCATGCAAAGTACTGGCAACTACCCTTCAGAAGGGAAGGAAGCAAACATTTGTTAGGCATCTACCACTGTGCAAATATTATCTCACTTTATCCTTATAACAACTCTGGGAGTAAGGTACTATTATTACCCCCATTTTAAAGTTGTAGAAACCAGGGCAAGCAGAGGTTAAGTTGGGCAGAGTCACACAGGAAATTCTGAGGCTGGATGTGAATGCCCATTGCAATAGCCTCTATCAATGATTGCCCACCTCTACTGGAAGGCCTTCAATGACATCATTCACTATTGCAATTTCTTGCTTTGCAAAGTAATTTCCTCTTCTTCATAGCAGTAATTTACATTTTTGGAGACAGCTATTATGTCAAACAGACAACATGGTATAGTTCATTGAGAACCTTCCTCAAAGCCAGGAAGACCTGGGTTTAAGTCTTGCCTCTGACATATGCTAGCTTGGTGACCCTGGGCAAGCTTCTTAACCTCTCTGTGATCTTGGCAGCTTCCTAAGACTTTGAGTTGCAAAAAAAGTGCTGTTCTTTCCTCTCCTGGGAGTTCCCAATTAGAATTAAATCACAGATCTAGTCTCTATCCTTATTATGTTCCCATAAAGTTTTTCCTTCTACAGACTAAACACCCCCAATTCTTACAACTAATTCTTATATGGTTTGGTGCCTCGCCACCCCAGGTAGTCTCTAGAAGCATGCCAGTTTGTTAGGGACTTTCCCAAATTGTGGTACCAATAGCTAAAAATGGTATTCACACATGGTACATATAGAGCCTTATCGTATCCCTCCACATAAACACTATTCTTTCATTAATGTAGTTTGACATTAAGAATTATGCTGTGTAGGGATTAGGATTGCCCAATCTGTAAGAAACACCAGTGAGGCAGAATTCTGAGCCAATGTTACTTTATTTTTTAAAACAATTTATTTATTTTGCCTTTTTGGAGGGAGGAAGACAAGGCAATTGGAGTTAAGTGACTTGCCCAAGGTCACACAGCTAGTAAGTGTGTTAAGTGTCTGAGGATGGATTTGAACTCAGGTCCTCCTGACTCCAGGACTGGTACTCTATCTACTGCACCACCTACCTGCTCCGAATGGCACTTTATTATAGAGTCCATCGTCCCCTCCAGTGCCATGGACCTCAGATCTTCCTCATGATCTGAGATGCCCCCCTTTTTTCCAGAGTCTAATTTTTATAAGACTTAATATAAGATTTAATACTTGAACTGTCTAGAGAGGCTCCCATTCATTAATAGACTTTGCTTCGAGGGCTAAAAATGATGCCTCATCTAAAAATAGTATGTCAGGAGAGGGAGGTCTCAGGTTGGGCAAAGCACAGGGCATCTCCACTGACTAAGTGGTCATAAGACAGTCATAAGATGGCCACCTGCTCATCTTGGACAAGAGAGAGTCCTCCAGAAATACATAAAGGAGTTGAGGGAATTTCCATGTAACTGAGTCACCTCTGCCACACTGGGTGTGGTCACCATGTCAAGAAAAAACAAGGGTAGAAAGCCTCTAATTAGCTTCCTATGATTAAACACATGAATTTATAACCTGCAGTTCATAACTATGGGGCCCAATATGCAGAACTTATAATCATTCTCCCTATAGAATAATATCAAATTGATTAATATTGATTGGAATAAAGTTAAGGTCCAAATGAATCATTTCTCATAGATGCCTTGGCACAATGTTGACTCACATTAAGCTTATTGTCCTTAAAATCCTCTATCTTTTCTTATGAAGTATTGTCTGGTCACAAACCCATATCCCTTGGCCACTTGAATTTTTGAAAACAAATATAAGACTTTATATTTATCTCCTGCTGGTTTTATCTTATTAGACCAAAATCATTATTCCAGGAATTTTGCAGAGTTTTTGGATCATGATTCATCACCTATTTCTTATAGCATTATGTCATCTATAAAGCATGCTATGTTTTTATCCAAATCATTAATAAAAATGTTGAACAGCATGATGTCAAAGTTTCTGTGGCCTTCCGCTATTGATTTCCCTTCAAGATGACAGTGATCCATTAATCATGACTTTTTAGGGGCAATCAGTTCCAAATCCTTCTGTCTTATTAGTACACATCTCTATTTTGTCCACAAGGATATCCTATGAGGCTTTATCAGATGATTTATTAAGATCCACTATATTTACAAAAATCTCTTTATATATATGTCTATTATCCCTATCCAGAAAGGAAATGATGTTAATCTATCATAATCTGTTCTTGAAGAACCCCTGAAACCTCATGATGATTATTGTCTTCTCTTCTAATGGCTTACAGAGTATCCTTTAAAATTCTAGTAAGAACTGACATTAAAATTTATTATCTTACAATTTGAAAAAAAATTTTAAGCAATTGGTTAAGTAACTTGCTCAAGGTTATACAGCCAGTTATTTCTGGGTGTGGTGCTAAGTATCTGAGCCCGGATTCGATCGCCAGGTCTTCCCGACACTGGGGCCGGTGCTCTTACTTGCTGTGCTACCTGGCCACCCCTACAATTTGAAAATATACAATCTTTTTCTCTTTGAAAATTAGGATCATATTTTCCTGACTCTAGTCCCCTGACATTTCATAAGGTAGTAAGTTCCCCAGGCTTAGAGGTATTCAAATGAATAGGATAGGGTTATAGTAGAAGAAAGTCTGGACTTGGGAATCATTCGGACAAGGTCATTTCTGTTTCCAACTCTGAAATTCTTTGGTTCTATAAAGTTTATCTCTTCCCTGGGGCTATCCTTCTGAGTCTGTCATGCCTGGGAGAGGTGGGTGGTAATGGTAATTAAGATTCTCTCCTGTTCTCTCAGAGAGCAGGGCATTCTAATAAGCAGCATGAAGTTAGAAAACAAGTTTTTATCCCAGTTCTGCCAATTGTTATCCATGTGAACTCTGGGTCTCATTTGAGGAATAAAGGAGTTGGTTAAGATCAAGTGTTTTTGAAATGGAATCTGTGAACTTCTTTTTTTAAAAAAATATATTTTGATAACTGTATTTCAATAGAATTTAGTTTATTTGGTAATTCTGTGTTTTTTTTTTTAATTTTCTGAGTTTAAAAAATCATTCTGGGAAAGGGTCTTTGGGCGTCATCAGAATGCCAAAATGGCGCATTAAACAAAACAGGCTAAGAACCTCTGGTCTAGATTATCTCTAAAGCCCCTTGCAGTTCTAATATCCCATATTCTATATTCTATGGCCCTTTCCTACTTTTAGCATGGTATGTTCTATATTCTAAGATCCTTTACAAGTCTAATTTTCTGTGTTCTATGTTCCAAAATTCCTTCCAGCTCTGATATTCTTTAACAGGAGTTGTCAGACGTGAGCCTGAGGGCCAAACACAGTCCACCACCTATTGTTATACTACCTTTATTTGTTCTGGATTATAGGAACGATAATCTGGAATCATAATCAGGTATGATATTATGTAATCTATGTTCTAAGACTTATTCCAACTCTAGCATTCCATGATCTAATGCTATTTCCAGCTCTACATTCTGTGAGCTTTGACTCAGCCACCAGTACCATGACTTCATCCTCATCTAACCTATAAGCCTTCAGGAAACTACTAAATAACAGAGGATGATGTTTGTATGATCTTTCTTTTCTTCCAGAGGCCCCATTAAGGACCTCCCTTATCACAGGTACAGTTAATAGTAGCTATGGAGTTCCCAGGATCCTCCTGTGTCTGGCATTTCTGTGCCCTGGGAAGGAGGGAGGTGATGGGCGTATTTTATCAGATACCTTGAATCCATCATCACCCAAACAAGTTCACATCAGCCCAGACTCTGGATTTGAATCCAGGTGTCTGATTCAAGCCAGTTTAGTCCCTCTTTCACTATACCTGTTGGTAGAATTCTTAACACAGAGTATTATTTGGACAGCAGTGTATTTTGAGCTGTTCTGTCCAGTAAAGCCTCCTTATCACTTCTGGTGTGAAATATGTCTTCAATGACCTGATGGTCAGAGTTTGCACTTTAAACTCTGTAGTTTCCTCCTTTAAAGTTCAAGGCCAGAGCCAAGTTGTTTGATAGCGTGTACTTCAGCTGAAAGCCTCTCAAAGGCCTCCAATAGTAGCCCTTTCATCACTGCCCAGACCTCCAGTTCTCATCTTTATGAAAACAGAAACAGACTGAACTTAGGAGGATAAAAGAAGTTTTATTTTTAAAGCTTCCTCTGGTATAATTTGGCTTTCCTCATTCTCTCACTGTTCCCTTTGGTCCTTCTGTTCTGAAGAGATGCTGTCTTCCTCCTGAAAGACAAAAATGAGAAAAGGGGAAAAGAAAATGAGTTTGCACAGATCAAAATGAAAATCTAAGGAAGTAACAGAAAAGAAAAGGGTAGGTCCACACAGTGCGTGACTGGGAATACTTGTGTATGTCAAGGTTATTTGGAGAAGCTGGACAGTCACTGGTGAGGCCAAAAATGCCAAGCAATGGGGTCAAAGGGCAACCCAGATGACCTCTCAGGTCACTTCAAACTCTAGGATCCTCTGACTCTATTAGTGATGCCCTTCTACCTTTTCAGAACCAGCTCTGCCCACCTGCCCCCAAGATACTACACAAACACACCCAGAGAAGCACACAGATACCCCTCTCCATGGGAGGGGAAACAAAAGAGTGGCTATTTCTTAGTGGTTTTGCATCCACTCTGAGTTGTGGAATAAAGTTCTTTGATCTTAGAGAAGCAGCTTGGGGTAATGGAAAGAGCTCAGGCTTTGGAATCAGATGAATTGGATTCAAATTCCATCTCTGCCTTTTACTATCCATGTGACTAGCACATAGTAGGTGTTTAATAAATGTTTATTGATTGATAGAGGTGAGTGTAAATCAGACAAATCATTGTTATTATGGACAAATGTTATTCAATACCGTTCCTGATGATTTGGATTGTAATCTGGGTCTCTTCTTATCCCAAATTGTGACCTTTCCAACAGATAAAACGATGTTGTCTCTACTACATTCCTCTTTACCTTGCAGTCTCAGTGGAAAACATTACATTATTCGAAATTTAAAGGCAACATGGCATAGTTCAGAAGAGTTGGTTTCTAGTTCTAGGTGTAATGTGGGTCAAAATACCATTAGACTATTGTCCTTAACTGCTAAATTGTCTACTACATATGTATGTGTGTATGTATGCACATATACAACTACTATATGTGTGACTACTATTTTCTATAAGCTACTAAATCATAAATGTACTATAATTAATATTGGGGGAGCACATTCCTACAGTGAGAAAGTCCACAAGCTTATTTAGGGAAATGTAAGGTTCCTGGGGGTTTTGTCTTTGTCTCTCTAGCACTCAGCACTGCATCTTGCATATGACAAGGACTTAACAAATGTCTGTCTAATTGGAAGTACTAGGAAAAGCAAGTGAAAAAGTGTGTAATGTGTACCAACTATGTATAAAGAAGTGTAGGGAATCGATGAGATATTCAGAAAACCAATCACAACATCAGACATTATGACACACATCTCTAATCTCTGCTATAGGGGAAGCTGAGGCTGGTGGATTGCTTGAGTTTGGGAGTTCTGAGCTGTGGTAGGACTAAAGCCGATTCGAGATTTGCACTGTCTGAAGCCAATATGGTAAGTTCTTGGGAGCAGAGGTACTAGGCTACCTAAGGAGGGAATAATCAGCCAAGGTCAGAAACAGAGCAGATCAAAGCTTACTTGACAATCAGCTTTGGAGTAGGGCCTATGAGTGACTGTTGCGGTTCCAGTGGGGTGAGATAGGAAGACCTAGTCTTTTAAACTCTGGCACAGGGACATGTTAATGAGATTTTTGGAAACCTTTAATTATCTAAATATCTGCTGTAGCATTTTTTGCCCACAGAAGAAGAACAAATACATTACTGTTTTGCTTTAATCATAAAATCATCCTTTAAAAAGTGGAGAGAGCAAAATAAGGAACAGTTATTTCTTACCTAAGTTTAATCAATAAGGAGAACATGAAATAGAAATTATGGGCAATTTTGTCAGGAGGATGTAGGAGTATGTGAAAGAGGCATAAGGTATTGACCCTATGATTTCACTGTTTTAGGGAGCTACAGAGGGACTCCCTCTGCCAATGCAAGTAGATGCCTTCTCTGCAACTTTCAGTCTAAGAGAATTTCCTGGAGCACTGAGAATTTAATTAAATTGCTCAGAGTAACATTACAGGAATATGTCAGATGTAGGGCTTGAACCCAGGTTTTCCTGTGCCTGGCATGGAGCCACTGAATAGCTCCTGCTTAATTCAATGTGACTTCCTGGCTTCAAGACTGACTTTCTCTCCTTCCTGACACACCGCCTGTCCTGTGAAAGATACGTAAATTTGGGGAGGGCAGGTTTTAAAAGATCTATAGGAAAAGTAGGTAAGATCCCAGCAATCTCAACAATGAAATTCTAAAGACAAACTGAGAAACATTTCCACTGGGGGAAGGAAAGGGAGAAGCTATGTCAGCAGTCTGATGGAGATATGCAGGGAGCTTACTGACCAACTTGAGATTTTATAAACAACTGCTACAGGAAAATGATCTCCAAATGACTTTGATCACATGTCCCTAGCAGGAAAAAACATTGAGTTTGGACTCTGATATAAGTTTATTTACAAATTTTATATTTATATATATGTACTATTTATGTTACAAAACTTACATATGTGTATGTATATTATGTATATATTTAAAGGATTAAATAAAGATTAAGTAATATTTTATTTTGGTGATAATAAAGAAGCCATTGAAGTTTATTTGTTTTGAAGTGACATAGTCAGACCCGTACTTTAGGAAAATTGCTGATAGTTGTTGTGTGTGGATGAATTGGAAAGGGAAGGAGATTAGAGACAGGGAGGCCAAGAGGGAAGCAATTGTAATAGTCCAGGGGGTATATGATTAGGATTGTTGATGTTCATCCTTCCTTCTCAAAGAGGACCCATGAGCTAGGATGGTGGATGTGTGAGTAGAGGGGAATGAATGGACATGAAAGGTATCATGGGATAGGAATGACAAGATCTAGAAGTTGGTTGGATGTGTGGGGTGAGGAAGAGTGGACAGTTGAAGATAATAACAAGATTGTAAACCTGGGTGACTGGAAAGTTGGCAGTCCCTTAAGTAATAGGGAATTTGGGGAGGGGGGAAATGGGATGAGATCTATGAAAAAGATTATAATCTATATAAGCTTACAGATCCTTTGTAGCTTACTCTGCTCCACTCAAAATGAATGTCATTCCTCCAAGAGTTCTCTTTTCCAATGACTGTACTGACAAGATGATCTGGGACCAGGACAGGAAAGGGGGAGGTTCTCAATGACATTTACTCAGTTGCTGCTATGGATGTCCAGATCTGGGTTAGATTATAACTACCCTAGGGGCTGATATCTGACTAGGATGGATAGAAGCTGAGAGCTTGTATGTAGGAGGGATCGAGATGGAGCAAGAGAAAGTTGGGTGATAAAGTTAGGTGTGGTTGGTTTGAAGACAAATTCCTAGATTGGCTATTGAGGGGAGGTTGGTATGTGACCCACCTTCCCAGTCTCTAATTGGTTAATAATATACCCCTTGGGATAAGGTCATGGTCCTCCACAGGTTCACAGCTTCCACTTTGATACAGATCTTTGATATAGAAGATGGAAGCAAGGTAAGGCAACAGAAAGATCCACAGATATTAATTTCAATGATTAACTAAATCTCTTAACTCTTAATCAATTAATAATCTAAATGAGGAAAGAACTTTGTAAGAAGTAGAAAATGAGACATAAATTGTCACCAATGCCACCACTACCACTACCATCACATAGTTTGGTGTTAGTGGATTGAATCTGGACTTGGAGTCAGAAAGACCTGAGTTTGAGTCCTCTCTTAGGCACTTGCTAGTTATGTGTCCTTGGGCAAATCATTTCACCTTTCTTAGCCTCAGTTTACTCATCTATAAAATGGGGACAATAATAGTACCTACCTCACAGAATTATTGTAAGGATCAAATGAAATTTTGTGTTTTGCACACTTTAAAGAAGTATATAAATTTAACTATTGTTAGTTGTTTCATCACAAAGTGAATGTACTTTTAAGTCTCCATGATTTTAATTATATGGGTACTTCCTTTACCTATATAAGCCCATGCTTTATTTATTTTACTGATGATATTCACAGGTTTCTGGCTAGTCCTTGACCAATAGACCAATATGGTCAATTGACAGGCCCATCCTAAACCTCTTCTGAACTCAGCAGGACCTACCAGAGCTTGAGTTTTGCTGGCATGGTCTTTGAGATCCCAGGGTCAACTCTGTATCTAGTAGATATTGTCCAATATACATTCATACAAATTAGGTGATAAATCTTCCTGAACAGTGGACCACAGCTAAATGTACTTTGAGAAGCTTGATGCAGTGATCCAATTCACATGAGCTTTTTAGTCCTGCTGTCACCCCAAAGACTCTTATATTTCACCCACTCATTCACAGGTCATGGAAGCTTGAAATTAATCAATCCGGCAATTCCACATTTCAGACCCCTTCAAGAACTCACCCAATGCCAGCTCCATTTTAAAGCTAGAACTAGAAAAATCCACATTCTGTTGAGGAAGGAATCAGCGAGTAATGTTTTACTTGGTTATATATTCAGGGTTAGTGGCAAGGGCAAGGAAGTGATACATTGGGATATGTTTAAGAAAATAAACAAATTAAGGTATGGGTGTAAGAGATGTTGGTCCAGAGATGGGAAACCTGCATCCTCAAGGCCACATGAGGCCCTTGGGCCTTCAAGTGTGATTCTTTGACTGAATTCAAACTTCACAGAACAAATCTTGAGTTCTGTGAAGTTTGTATTCAAAGGACCACACTTGAGGACCTACATGGTCACATGTGGCCTCAAGGCCACAGGTTCCCTACCCATGGTTAGACATACCATTCAGGAAAGTAAGAAATAGCTCACCGTGTCTAGAAATCATGAGAAGCAAAGAGTAGAAGGCATTCTACCAATAGGTTTAAAAACAAATCAACATCAAGAGTAGCAGAGGCAGACAAAAATAGTGAAAAGCAAATAGTCTATACAGGAAGACAAGGGAAACCAAGAAACAGGATGGGATGGTAAGGGAAAGTAAAAAGGGAAAAGCAAGGCAGGAAAGGGAAGGGAAGGGAAGGGAAAGGAAATGGAAAGAGAAAGGGGAGAAATACAAAGGAAAAGAGAGAGAAGATAGAATAATTAATTTTACTGGCAGGTGGGAAAAATTTAAATCTGCCAAGAAAATAGCACTGCTCTTCCCTTTTAAAAAAGATAAGTGTCTCCAGCTGTTGCAAGATGGTCTGAAATGAGTTCCACATGCCAGACATGGAGTACAGCAGCACAGGGTTGGGAGGGAGAGAAGAAGAAAAATGACAGAGAAGGCACTAAGGCACTCTCCGGATTGTTCTAAATTCAACAGTTGCCTGGGAAGCTGCTGTCATTAAAAGTATCAAGATTGAAAGATTCCAACTCACCAATTTAAACAGGAAAGTTTCCATGGGAGAGGGGTATGGGAAGGGGCAGTCATGTGCTAGTGCAACCCACATCAAAATGAATAAGACACTGAGAAATTTGGGAACTCAGTGCTAGACATATGGCCAAACAATGGCCCAGAATGCACCTGCTGAAGGAACTGAATGTCTGCATCTATGGGAAATCTTGGTACCATTCTTCATACTGTTTTGAAGTTATGACTTTATCATAAGGACCAAAGTTATATAGTCTAAAATATAATGGTTTAGAAATTAAAGGATCTAGGTTATAATTCTGAGTCAGTTAAAGGGGCAGCTGGGTGGTACAGTGGATTAGAGCACTGGTTTGGAAAAAGGAAAATTCATCTTCCTAAGTTCAAATCTGGCCTCAGACACTAGCTGTGTGACTCTGGGCAACCTTAACCTACTTAACTCTGTTTGCCTCCATTTCTCACCTGTAAAATGACCTAGAGAAGGAAATGGCAAACCACTCCAGTGTGGAATACGGCACAGGATTAGGAAGGGGAGAAAGAGAAAAATGACACACAGGCACTATTTGGATTGTTCCAAGTTTGGCAGTCGTCTGGGGAGCTATTGCCTTTGAAAGTATCACACAACATGAAATCTCCTATGTGAGATTTACAGAAAGACGTGGACAAGAAATGCCCAAGATGGAAAGGCATGGACAGGCTCTCCATGTGTTGTTCAAACTGCATCACAGTGAGATCTCAAAGTCACTGAAGTAAGAGTTCTCCAGTTTTGGACTAAATGGACCATTTTCTCTATCCCAGTATGGAGTGTGAATGATGAGTGGGATGCATTTGCATACTGCATCATTTCACCGTTTGGCCCATTTTCAAAGCCTAGAGAGTATCTAAGGGACAAGTAAAACTCTCATGGAAATGAGTCATTTGGAAGCTGGATCAATACTGAATTGTTGAGACTTTCATAAGTCCTAGCTCTTGAGAATGAAACTGCAAATTAGAAAAAAAAAACGTCACTTAGGAGTATTTTGGGGGAGCTGCAGGTCAGGGTGCACTATCAAATAGGAACATACTTTATTCCAACTTCTTAGGAGATAGACACTTGAGAAAAGTCCACCAAATGAAAGACTTTTGTATCCCTTTTCCAGGAGGGAGAATTCCCCAGACAAATGGAGCAAACTGCAAAGTAGGAGACATTTGTCTTTCATGTCCCCTACCTCCCTACTCCAGGATCTCAGTGGTTTCCTATTTCAGACCACTAGCTTCTTCACCTACTTCCTGGTTATACAGGGAACACCAGAGAGAGACCACGCTGAGATATAATATGCCATGGTAGAGTGTCAGGCACTATGCTAAGCACATGAAAATATTATTTCATTTGATCTTCATAATAACCCTGGGAGGTGGCTGCTATTATTAACACCATTTTACAATTGAGAAAACTGAAATAGAGAGTGGTGAAGGCCATATAGCTAGTAAGTGTCTGAGGCTGAATTAGAATTCAGGTCTTCCTGATTCTAGGCCCAGTGCTTTATCTACTGTACCACCTAGCTGTCTCAAAATGAGTCCATTTAAGAGACATGACCAGAAATGGGGGGAAAGGGTGCTTGGTCCTGTAGTTAAAAAAAGGTGGCCTGGCCAGGTGGCACACATCTGTAATCCCTGACACCTGGGAGCAGAAGCTGGCAGTTCCTTTGAGTTCAGGTAGACCTGTAGGGTTTTTGCACTAAATGCAGCATGAATATGGTGTGCTCTAGACCACTAGGTGGACCAAGGAGGTGGAAATTGTTCCAGGTCAGAAATAGAGCAAGTCAAAGCTCTGAACTAGTATACTGATTAGAATGAGACCAGTCCTTAGAAGCTACTGTGCTTTCAGTCTGAGAGAGTTACAGAGACCTAGTCTAAGAAAAAAGAGGGAGGGAGACAAATCAAAAATATGAGTACTCTGTCATTCTTGAAATCTTCCATGAGGGTGGATAGGTGGCACAGTGAATAGAGTACCAGCCCTGGAGTCAGGAGGACATGAGTTCAAATGTTATATCAGACACTTAACACAAAAACTAGCCATGTGACCTTGGGCAAGTCACTTAACCCCAATTGCCCTCCAAAAAGCAAAAAAAAAAATTCATGAACCAGGAAGGACTTCTATGGTGTTGGCTAAATCTACATAGGATATCTGGGCAGATACAGACAAGAAAGGCCCGGAATGAAATGTTGTAGAGTTGAAATCTGCGCTGATGGAAGGAGAGTCACTATCAATGTGGTCATGGATATATCAAAGTTTATATTAATACAATGATATAGTAAGGAATTAAGTGAGATATTAGGAAGAATTTACTCAAAAGTCTGACTGCTACTCTTTTTCATGATGAATGGCATTCAGGGAAATCTTAACTAAGATGCTTAAGAAAATGGCAGATGTCCTGCAAAGAAACAGGGGGCTAGGGATGAAGGTTTGGGGTAGAGGGAAGTGAAGAAGGGAGGAAGAGATCAGGGAAATAAAGAGCCTGCCTTCTAAGACCCAGTTCCCAGCAGTGTCTTGTGATGGAATGAAGCTCTTGATTTGGGTCCCGAGGCCACCTGCTTCTTAAAAGAAAGAATTTCATTGTGTTCTTCCATGGCAACATTCCCATTTAGGAAACTTTATTTTCTTGGCAGCACATTGTGGGTACTAAGCAAATATGAAGTGAGCCACATACCAGCAGTGAATTCAAGCCCTGCCAATCTTATGCCCTGAGCCTTCCCATGCATGAAGTCTATAAGATCCTGGTTGAAGTGGGGGAGGTGTCTATCTCTCCAAACTGGGGAAGCTATAATATGAGAAACAATCAAGATCTAACATGAAGCTAATCCATTATTGTCAGTCCTAATAGATCCCAGTTTTGAGAGGGTTTTACATCTATCACCTTGCTTTCACCTCAATTTCACCTTGCATGGATAGAGTGAAAAAATTGTGATCCTCATTTTATAGATGGGTAAACTAAGGCTCAGAGTTTAAGTATATCGACTTAGGTCACACAGCTGGGAAGTTGTGGGGTAAAAACCAGAATCCAAGTCTTCTGCTTTGTCTAAAAGCATTCTGTATTCAGTGTTGAGAGGAAGAACTATTGGTTTTCTTTATAGCCCATATCCTGGCATGTCAGGTAGATGCATGGAAAAGAACATCAGTTAGGCAAAGCTTCCTGGAAGAGGTAACATATTAGGAGCTACTTTAAGACTTAGCACACTAAAGTAAGAAAGGCACTGTCTTTTCTGGTCATGTTCAATATCAGGAGGAAGGAAGGACAGAAGGAAGGAAGGATGGAAGGACGGAAGGAAGGAAGGAAGGATGGAAGGAAGGTAGAAAGGGAGGGAGGAAGGAAGGAAGGGAGGGAGGAAGGAAGGAAGAGAGGGAGGAAGGAAGGAAGGGAGGAAGGAAGGGAGGGAGGAAGGAAGGGAGGGAGGAAGGAAGGAAGGAGGGAGGAAGGAAGAGAGGGAGGAAGGAATGAAAGAAAAAAGGAAGGAAAGAAGAAAGGAAGGAAATAAGGAAGGAAGGGAGGAAGGAAGGGAGGAAGGAAGGAGGGAAGGAAGGGAGGGAGGAAGGAAGGAAGGGAGGGAGGGAGGGAGGGAGGAAGGAAGGAAGGAAGGAAGG
>NW_027185698.1:28155408-28174729 GCF_028583685.1 Petaurus breviceps papuanus | reverse complement strand
TGTGTGTGTGTGTGTGTGTGTGTGTGTGTGTGTGTGTGTGATTCGAAATCCCAGAAGTAATTTTCAGGCTATTTTTATAGATGAGTTAGAAACAATATTGTCCTTCAAAATATTTTTCTTTTGATTGATTAGTGATAAGGAAATTAAAATGACTGTTTTTATGTTTTATCTTTTCTTTATCACCATTTTTAAGACTAGGTGTCATGGAGTCAGAGTGGAGGTACAATGACCACTCATGGACCATCTGATCCCAATTCTGATAGACATGGAAGCTTTAACTTGCTCTGCTTTTCTGGTCTGGGTGACTTTGCTCCTGATGGCCTTCTGGGTGAGAACCTCTTGGGTGCTCATCATCTTTGCACAGGATATAGTATGGATCCCATATCAACTTTAGTACTATTTCAGTTCAGAACTCAGAACTCCAATGATCTATTAACCTCAGCCTCCCCAAGTAGCAGAAATTTCAGTCTTGGGCCTCCATATTGGATAACTCCTCCTCCTCCTCCTTCTCCTCTTCCTCCTTCTTCTCCTCTTCCTTCTTCCAATCTAGTTGCCCCATTCATCTTTTCAACAAAATATTGTTTTGGTTGAACTTCCTAACAATTAGAATTGTCTTTAAAATGAATTGGTCTGCTTTAGGGTTATAGTGAATTCCTTGTCACTACTGATATTCCAGCAGAGTCTGGATGTTCCCTTCTCTGGCATATTGTTGAGAGCATTCATGCTCACAGGTTGAACTACATTACCTTTGAAGTCCCTTCCAACTTTGTAATTCTCCATTCCTATGCTTCTAGAATGTTAAAGATTATGAAAGAGTTTAGATACCCTTTGGCCCAGGACTCTCATGTTTACAGAGAACAAAGCTGAGGCTCGGAAGGCCATGGGGGTTGTTCAACAATTCCATGATGCAGGGACCTCCCCCTTTCCCTTTCTCATGTTCACAAAAAAAGTGCAAAGAAGACTATCCAGACATAGCCATTGCCTAGCTTAGCGATAACAGTGTTCTGGATTAAGTGAAAGGTACCTGACCTTTTACTAAACGTGTTTAGCTGCCTGAAAAATCTCTCCCCAGATCCTAAGATTATTGGGGCACATAATGTTACCTGGGGAGAGCTACGTGCTGCAGAATTACCATGAGCTCCTCCCTGTTCCCAGGACAGCTGCCTACAAAATGGCACTAAGCATGGATCACTCTGTCCAGGTAGAGCCCCGGGAGGATAAATCCGCCTGAAGGCGGTGTGCTGACATGGGCTCGGTGGAGTCAAAGAAGTCAGTCAGTCAACAGGCATCCACTGAGGCTCTTCTATATATCCACAACTCTGCCTAATCCTGGGGGAGACAGAAATTGCATTTCTCGAAGGATCTACTAGGCAGTTTGGGGGGGGGGGGGCAGAGAGAGAGGGAAGCACACATGTAATAATCAGGAAGCCCGTGACTGCCAAACTGCTTAGTACTGACTGTTAAATACAGTGGGAGGCCAGAAAAAGGTCGTGACTGTTTCTTCCTCTATTCAGATATCAAACATTTACTTTGTGAAGAAAGAACTGAACTAGGCATTCTTTCATAGGTTTTACTCTTACTTTTAAAGAGAAAGTTGATATAACTCATTGCTTAATTTTGATACTAAACTGCACTGAGTGGGTATCCATTTAGAGGTTACTCTTCCTTCAAAAGTTGTAGGATGAGTCAAGTTATGGTGGCCGTGATGGGTTTTTTGGACAGAGCTCAGTGGCACTGAGTTCAAATGTGGCCTCAGACACTTACTAACTGTGTGACCTTCAGCAAATTACTTAAACCAGCTTGCCTCAGTTTCCTCATCTGTAAAATGAGCTGAAGAAGGGAGTGGCAAACCACTCCAGTACCTCTGCCAAGAAAACCCCAAATGGGTACACAAAGAGTCATCATACATGACTGAAATGACTCAACAACAACAATGAAAAAGAATTGGGAGTTGTGGATTATTGTGTGGGAAAAAATGACAAAATGTAAGTGTTGCATTAGGAAAGTTAATTTGGCAAGGTTGTAGAAGACAGATTTAAAGAAGAGAGAGTCAATGCCAGTTGGGCAGCTGTTGTAATAAACTGCAATAAGGTGAAGAGGGTCTAGACAAAAAAGTCACTGGGTGGTAGTAACAAAATATTGAATAGTGTCAGAAGACCTGGGTTTGAGTCCTGAGTCTGCCATTTACTATCTGTGTTGCATTGAGTAAATAATTTAACCTTTCTGTGCCTCAGTAGGTCTCTGTGTCATTTTTTAAATGACGGGGGTTGACAAGGCTCAGGGCCCTCATAGCTCTAAATCATATGATGTGAGGGTGTCAAAAGGAGGTAAAGTCAAGACATTTCAAAAGAGAAATCAACATGATGATACCACCAGACAGCCAATGAAGATATATAATTAGCTCATGTCTGTTCACTGGACTCACACTCACAAAATGGCACTCAGCAGATTATAGATCGATATGCAAAGTTTCAGTATTGGAATGGACAAACATTCAGACTAAAAGGTGCTGATGGCTGCAGAGTGAATGGCTGTGGGCCAAGTGGATGGAGTCTGGGACATCAGCCGTTAGTGTCCTACTCTGCATTTCAGTAGCTAAATCAATAAATGCCCAGTGGCCAAGAATGAGGCCCTTGCTAGCCCAGAAACCCCACTTCAGAAGCATCAAGGACCTGAAAATCCTTCTATCCACAATAACCGGTTTCCCCACTAGCAGCTTTAGGGCAAAATTGTTGCTGGTGATTTTGCTGCTACAGTGAGAAGCTAAATTTTGCCAACCTTGCTATATATCCATGGTGAATAACAATGAGGAATGGCATAAAAGCACTGTTCAGAGGGGGATGGGGAGAGAACTGGAGAATTCCAAAAGATAGTGTCTAGGCAGAAATTTGTGAGAAGGTTCCTTCCAAGCAGCAGTTCATTGCATCATATTATTTTAGAGTTGCATGGGACCTACAGATCCTCACTTTATCCTTCTAATTTGTTTTATAGAGAAGGAAACTAAGGTTATTTGGAAGATCATTTGATGTTTTGCATCAGGTAAATCACAAAGAGAGCTCTCCCCTCCCTTCCTGGACACTGACGTTCAGTTTCTCAAGGAGGACAAACTATGTCCTCTCTATCTTCCTATCCTTGTGGGAGGGGCCACAATTAGGCAATATGTCGATAAATGCAATGCATGGGACCTGTGGGTTTGGAAAGAAGGCCGGCTTCTTTCTAATCCTATCTGTCAGCACCACTCCTCACACACACATTCCAATAAGGAGACCTATATAAACTCAGCTCTATTCATGTTATGATACCACTTTATACTCTGGGTATAATAATAATGATTTCTATTTCTATAGCTCTTTCGAGTTTACAAAATGTTTTCCGCACAACAGCCCTAGGATAGACATTATTATGCTCACCTTAATGAAATGGGAAGCAGAGATTCAAAGAGATGAAGTAATTTTCTCAAGATCAAAGGTTAGTAAGTGATGGGGCCAAGACCTGAACCCAGACCTCTTAGATTAGAATCATAAAATGAATTCTAATGAGTTTAATTGGAAGGTCAATTGTAATATCAATGATAACAACATTTCAAGTACAGGATGGGGGAGTAGCCAGAGAATAGTCTGTATTAAAAAAAAATTGCAAGGTTATTAATGACCTTAATTCTTAATATCAATAAATAGTATGACTTGACAGCCAAATAAACTAAAGGTGATTTTAAATATTGTGCCTAGAAAAAAGAGAAAGGCATAATAGGGATAATAGAGAGACACTTTATTGAGCTCTTGCTACAATACTCCTTGAGCTTGGCATTTAGTTCTGGGGGCTGCATTATAAGGAGAATTAATTGAGAAGCTGGAAAATGTTCAGAAGTCTCTGAGGATGGTGAAGGGAATGTAAACCATGTCACTTAAGGATCAGTTGAAGGAACTGGATATTTTTAGCCTAAGGAAGGAAAGGAGGACATGACAGTTTTCATCAAGAATCTGAAGGGTTGTCAAGTAGAAGAAGGATCAGCCTTCTTTTATTTGGTTCCAGAGAATAGACCTTGTACCATGAATTAAAATTATAGAGGTAGTTTATGTCTTGACTGAAGATATTTTTTTCACATAATTAGTCCAAAAGTAGAATGAACTGCTTTGAGTGGTTTGAGGCTTCTCATTACTGGAGGTCTCCAAGAAATGGCTCAAGGGCTATTTATCAGAAATGTTCTAGAAAAAAAATTCTTATTCCAGTAGAGTGAAGAGTAAGTGAGCTTTGAGATCATTCCCGACTTCAATATCCAGTGATTTCTGTAACCTGGGTTCCAGTGCTTTTTGTACTATTCAGTGATTTTCCTTATAGAGATTGGGAGCATTATTTAGCATTGGTATTGTTGTTCCCTAAGACCTCAGGATCTCATCTTTGTTACTGGGTCTCTTTGTTGAGTATGATCCTGATTCTTATTACCTAGTTTGGAGGGTAGAATGAGAAGGGGATGAGATGAGTGGAAAGATGTCTAGACCCTTATATTATCCAGGGGCTTAGCCAATTAGCCAATCTTAGCCATTGATCAGCTGTCCTGCTCAATGCAGTCACATCTCCTATCTGACCAAATCTGTGATTTACGTTTCCATTACTTATTTGCCCTTTCTTTCCTGTGTTCATCTTTCAGAATTGACTTTTTTTTAAACCTTGTCCAGTGGTATTAACAACTCTTCCTTATACCAACTGATCTACTTTCCATGACTCTGTTCTTATCCTAAACTTCAACATCCACCCATTCAATCTACCATTATCTACCATTCAAGATATCATCTTCTCCTGGACTCTCTACCCTATCACAAAGCTACCAAAGAGCCGGTGTGGTGGTAACTCTGTCTCAGATTTGCTTCACAACACTGGACAATTCAATTTAATTCTGAGACTATCTGTTTTCTTAAAAGGAAAACAGAAATAGTCATTCTTTGACTGCCTTGTGTGGTGTTACGGAGTCAAATGAGACAATGAATGTAAAAGCTTTTGAGAAAATATAGTGATATTGATATAAAGGATAGGATTTTATGAAATGATAGATGAACAGGAAAGCAGTTGGAATGTCTGAGCAAATAGATAAATAGCACACAAAGATACATTTTGCTGTAGGAAAGAGAACACAGTCCTTGGAACTAAAAGGTCTAAATTTGTGCCCTGGCACTGCCCCTTCTTAGCTATGTGGTCTTAGGCAAATCCCTTTATTTCTCTGACCCTCAGTTTTACCTTCTGCAAAATGGGGATAATAATATTTATCCTATCTATCCCCAAAAAGTTGTGAAAAAGAACACTTTCTAACATAAAAGGACTATGCAGTATTTCCCAGAAGTCTTAGCATCATTTTATGCTTAAACAGTGTTTTTGCTCCAAAATGCAGTAAGATTTTTGGGACACCCTGTACACAGTGCAAGGATTCACAGAGCTATAACATGAAGCATGGAGTGATTATATATAGACTGTCTTGGGAGTGACCAAAAATCAAATGATTTTATATTTTGAAAACTTTGGTTTTTTTTAAATACTAACCAGATTCTAGATCAGGACCACAAAGACTAACAAGCTTCATAAAAGCAACCACACATGGTTATTATGCTTAAATAACAGCCTTCAATATTTACCTTCTCTTTTTTTTTAGCTCCTATCTTGAAATGATTAAGATCCTATCAGGTTTACCAAGGACTGCTTACGTCAATAACGTATCAATGTCACTCCTCCATGGACTGCTTTTCTCATTCGCTGACCTTGTCTTCCTTTCGTACTCAAACCAGATTTATGATGGACTATATCTTTCTTAACCCCTGTGCACTCTGCCTTTCAGGCTCCAATCCCCATCCTTATCCATTTTTCCACTTCCTTAACTCAGGCCCTAGCTTTTTATACCTTTCATGTCCTTCTTTCTACTCCTTGATTACTTTCTGCTCTTCCTTATTCACACTGACCTTTTTTTATTCCTTGTGTATTTATTGCTCCATGGCACTTATAACCCCAAGGCACATCATCATTTATCTGCTGTGTCCTTTCTTTCCAATTGAGTTTCCCTGAACACTGCCTTCATTCTCTTAGATTTGACTGCTGTAATGTAACTTTCTTTGCTCCATCCATTCTTCTTCTTATCGCCAGCCTGTTACTTAGAGAGTGGAGGAACCAGATAACAACACTGCAGATATAAATGGGACCTGAGAAATGGGACTTATAATAAAGAAAGGGGACAAGAAGGACAGACATGAACAGGCCACAGCTAAGGCTGTGGGGGTGGCTGGTTGGTGATCAAGATGGGAAAAGTGACTTTGCAAAAAAAAAAGACTTTCAAGGCTCTTAGAGGAAAGGTGTAAGGAACTGAAAGGTTATTTAGTCTAATCGCCTCTTGAAGGGAAAGAAACTGAAGCTCAGAAAAGCCAAGGGATTTGCCCAAAGTAAAAAAGATAATGAGTAGCAGAGACTGGATTTGAACTCAGGTCTTCTGAACCTAAATCGAATGTTCCTTCCAATGTACTGCATAGAAATTGAGGATTAAATATATCTTAGGGGACACAAGTGATTAAGCAACGGGGTAGGGCATTGGTTCCAGCCACTGGCATAGAAGTCATATCCCCCCTCTAAGGGCGGCTAGGTGGCACAGTGAATAGAGCAACGGCCCTGGAGTCAGAAGGACCTGAGTTCAAATCCGGCCTCAGAAATTTAACAAAAAAAATCTAGCTGTGTGACCTTGGACAAGTCACTTAACCCCAACTGCCCTCAAAGAAGTCATAATCCTCATAATAACTTGTGGAGGTAGACGCTGCCCTTATTGTTAGTGGTATGTTTGTTTATGTACCAGGGATGGGGCAAGGGATCTGGGGGCAGAGTTATAGGATCAGAAAATTGAGTATATATTTAGAGCTAGAAGGGGCTTTAGAGGGCAGCTAGTCTAACCCCCTCATATTGCAGATGGGGAAACTGAGGACCAAACCTAAGATCACATAGAAAATAAGCTCCAAAAAGTACCATTTGAATTTGTGTCCCCTGGATCCAGAGCCACTGGTTTTCCTACTATACCACTATCTAAGGATTTTTCTCTCCACCTCCCCATCCCCGCACTGTGAAATCTTATAATAAAAGCAAAAACATTTCTCCGAGGAAGATGACTCAGCATGAATGCAAGCCAGTCTATGAGCCAGAACCATATCTCTGTCAAATTCTGGTAGCAAAATATGTCTGAGAGGAGAGGGGAGATTCAAAGGTGGCTCCAACTAGTGATTCCATTAATAGAAATGGGAAAGTTTTTAAGGGCAGCCTGATCTGGAGGAAGGGAAGCTTAGATTTTAGGCATCTTACATTTTAGGGATGGGCAGGCAGGGTACTATAATGAGAAGCTGGATTTGAAGTCAGGAACCTGGATTTGATCCTGAATCTTCTCTTTACTACTTGGAGAAATTACTACGTGGAGAAATTATTGGATCTCATTGTTAAAGTGAGGGAATATAACTAGATGACCTCTAAGGTCTACTACGGCAACTGCCAATCTAGTGATCTCATGATTTTAAGGTCATAAAGCCTGAAAGTAAATATCTCAGCTTTGCCAAAGAGCTCAGAGACAAAGGTAGGAGGCTGAGGGCGGGGGAGGAGGGGAGAAATACAAATAAAGAAAGAAAGGTCAATTTGAGATGAGCCTGAAGATTCTAGGCTCAGATGATTAAATGAAGGCAGGCTAACTCTATAGTCCCAAACCAAATGGGGCCACTGGATTTGAAATCATAGAAATGGGTTTCAAATCCTAGCTTTCTATTTACTACCTGTGTTACCTAGTTTTGCTCCCTCTTGGACTTTAGTTTTAGTTTTTTAATTTTCTTTCCTCTATAGAATGAGGATGTTGAACTGTATACTGGAGTTCCTTCCAATCTTATCCAGAAAGAATAAGGAGAGACCAGGCTGCAGTGATATGCTGCTAAGGGGAAAGGGGTGGTGGTGAGAAAAAGGAAAGGTCATTATTCTCCTAAGCCTTTTTTTTTAACAACCACAATCTGCTATTTGCAATGAAGAGAGAAGCATGATGGGTGAAGGGAGCAGTTATTAAAAACTATTTCCCCACTAAAGAATTACTCAGTTCTTTTTCACTTTAAGGAAGTTTATAAAGCCCTAGAGATATTTGCCTAACCAGGGATTTTTGATATGCCCTAGGAGCTTAAATAGGTTTCTGCCTATCAGTTAGGTGACAGTTGAATTGAAACACAGGGCACAGAATACTAATGTCATAGAGTTGAGAGATGATTCAGACAAGAAAGTTCTGAGGGTGAACAAAGAGCATAGCCTGATCTTAGCCTGATCTTAGCCTGGCCTCCATTGCCTTCTGATGCAACCTGGCTGAGGGAAAGAGAAATGTGTTGCTATTGACTGAAGACAATTGTAAACCTTTTCTGCAGGGGAAACGCTAACCAGTTACAAAACCTCTGATAGATGGAACACAGGATTGCAGGTAGCCCCCAGCAACTCAGCTAAGGACTAGAGGTGAGGCACAGTTGGAAAAATACAAGAGTTGGCTGAAATAAGAGGATAAATGAGCTGCAGCTCTTCTCTGTAGAGGAGAAATATAGCCACAGTATTCACCGGTGGATGATGGAGGCATAGGAAAAGCTGGTTAACAGAATTTAGCAAGTTTTCTCCCTGCAGGGGGAAGGATTACAAATCACAGAGTATCCTTAGTGGCTATTAGACAGTACGTTAGCTAACCCTGAGTATAGCTAAAAAAAACAGCTGAAGACCACCTGCAATGGAAACATTATGTTCAGGAAAGATGAAAATACCTAGGCATAGCCAGAAAGGCATAATGCCTAGGAAGGATCAGTGGACAGAAATGTCCAACAGAAAGCATCAAAATTTAAAAAAAAAAAGATATCAGTATCTTTCTGGAGTTAAAGATATTAATTGCTTCTCATATATGGTTTTCCAGGCATATATGTTCTCTTCCATATATTTCACTATTTATGTGAGAACCTTGGCCACATATGGTCTCTACATATAGATGCTTCATTGTCAATTCCCAGGTTCGTTCTTAATGTATGCTTATGGAGAAATGTTCCACATTTTTTACTTTACTAAATCACTGAATGCCTTTGTTTTGAACAGTGTCTCCTCTAGCTAATCATTAAAAGGAAACACATTGATGGGGGCTCTTGCACTATAGTTTAGAAAGGATTTTAGAGGGGCGGCCAGGTGGCTCAGCGAGTAAGAACACTGGCTCCAGTGTTGGGATGACCTGGGGATCAAATCCAGGCTCAGATACTTAGCACCACACCCATAAATAACTGGTTGTGTAAACTTGAGCAAGTTATTTAACCCCGATTGCTTTAAAAAACAAAAAAAGAATTTTAGATTCTGTTGGGTGTCAAGGTGACACACTGAATGGAGGACTGGATCTGGATTTAGGAAGACCTAAATTCAAATCCAGCCTCAGATACTTACTAATTGTGGGATCTTGGGCAAGTCACTTAACCTCGGTTTGCCTGTTTCATCATCTATAAAATAGAAATAATAATAGCACCTGGTAGGGTTATTGTGAGAATCAAATGATACAATACCCGTAATACATTTACCATGGTGTCTAATACATCGCAAGTACTATATAAATGTTCGGTGTTGTTGTTGTCCAAAAGACCAGCATCCTTAATGTATGTCACGTTCTCAACCTTGGCATTATCCTTGCCTCCTCACTCTCACTCCACAGATCCAATCAGCTGTCAAATCATGCTGTTTCTACAATGCCTCTGGCAGCTGACCTCCTCGCTCACACAGTTCCTCTTAGTTTAGGCCCTCATCACCTCTCACCTAGTTTATTGTAACAGTCTCCTAATTGTTCTCACTGCCTGGAATCTTCCACTGCTCCTGTTCATCCCACGCTGCTGCCAAAGTAACTTTACTTAAGCTCAGATCTGACCATGTGTCTCTTTACTCAACCAAAGCCAGTTGTTTTCTGTTGCTGCTAGAATAAAATGTAAACTCCTCTATATAACTTTTAGAGTCCTTTATAACCTGATCCCAAAATATCTTTCCAGATTCATTAGATATCACCACCTTTCCTGAACTCTGGTCTAACTGAAATGGCTTCTCTAGTCTTCATATGATTCTCCATTTCCCACTTTGTTCTTCTTCACCAGCTATCATACACACCTACAATGCACTCCATCCTTACTTCTGCCTCATAGAAGCCCTCTCTTCTTTTAACATATATTATCATCTTTTCTGTAAAGCTTTTCTAGATCCCCTCAATTTTTAGTGGTTTCCCTCCCAAGCTACTTTGTTTTATCTGAGTTGTATATATTAGGATTTATTCACTCCGTATTTGTGTATGTGATACATTGCATGTATATATAAACATAAAAATACATATGATTTATTTATATATACATAAACATACATAATGTATGTGTGGATATATATGTGCTTATGTATAGGTGTGTATATACATATATATGACATATGTACATACAATCTCCTCCTTGCTTAGAATATAAGCTCCTTCTGAGTAGGGATTGTTCATTCTTTAGACTTGTATCTCCAATACTTAGCACAATGCTTGGAACATAATAAACATAGTTGATTATGACCTACAAAATAACTAAAACTGGCTTTATCTATAATGGGAACCTAACCAGGACCAATGGGTAAGATACCACCATTGCTACCAAGTCTCAAGCCTATGTTGTATTCTAGGAAGAGAAAAAGGAAGGGCAGAGAGCATATATATATATATATATATATATATATATATATATGTGGTAAGATTTGCTTATATTAGATTAAATATAGGAATATACACCTCTAGTAGTAGAGATATCTGAATTGTAGACTATTTACAAGAAATGCAATTTGTTTTTAGACAAACATAATGTTGACTCAACTATAAACAAAAGGTTTGCAGGGAGAAGACTCTCTGGCACGTGCTTTAAACTCATTTGTAATTAGAATACTCCAAAGTGCTTAACACAGACAGGGTTTTGCTCATAGTAGGTCCAGACCAAATGTCTGATGAATAGCAGAAACCCTTTAAAAGAGCATGTTCTCTTGACTATATTAACCTGCCTCTTGTGAACTTACATGCCTCTTTTAAGTGGGAAAGTTGTCCCCATTCTACATTTCCCTTCTGCTTCTCCCAGTGGATCCTTCTTTTTTACCCCTTTGTAGTTTTTGGAGGTCATTCCAACATAATCAACTCACACCCATGTCCTGTTTTTAACTGCCATAAGAAAGATAAACTTTTTAGGAGTTACATGTATCATCTTCCCACATAGGAATGAAAGCAATTTAATTTTGTTGAGTCACTCATGTTTACCTTGTTATGTTTTTATGTTTCTTTTCGTTTGAGTCTTGCATTTGAATGTCAAATTTTCTATTCAACTCTGGTCTTTTCATCATGAATTCTTGAACATTATCTATTTCATTAAATACCCATTTTTTCCCCTTGAAGTATTACAATCAGTTTTCCTGAGTATGTTATTCTTGTTTGTAATCCTAGCTCCTTTGCCTTTCAGAACATCATATTTCAAGCTTTCCACTCCTTTATTGTGAAAGCTGCTAAATACTGTGTGATTCTATGATATAATATAATATAAAATAACTTCATGATATTTGAATTATTTCTTTCTGACTGCTTGAAGTATTTTCTCTTTGCCCTTTTGTTATAATATGCCTGGGAGCTCTTGACTTTTGCTATAATATCCCTGGGAGTCTTCATTTTGGGATTTCTTTTAAGAAGTGAACAGTGGATTCTTTCAATTTCTATTTTTCACTCTGGATCTAAGATATCAGGGTAGTTTTCCTTTATATTTGCTTGATATATGATGTCTAGGCTCTGTCTTTGATCATGATTCTCGGGTAGGCCAATAATTCTTAAATTACTTCTCCATCTATTTTCCAGGTCAATTGTTTTTCTGATAAAATATTTTGCATTTTCTTCTATTTTTTTTTCATTCCCTTCATTCCTTTTTTCATTCTTTTAGTGTTTCTCAATGTCTCATGAAGTCATTGGCTTCCATTTGTTCAATTCTAATTCTTAAGAAATTTTTTTTCTTCAGTGAGATTTTGCATATTCTTTTCCATTTGGCTAATTATGCTTTTCATATCTCTTTTACCAAGCTGCTCTTTTTATAATTTTCCATCACTCATTTCTTTTCCCAATTTTACCTCTATCATTTTTACCTCTTTCTGTAACTCTTTCATAAATTCTTGTTGGGTTTGAGTCCAATTAGCATTTTTCTTTGAGGTTTCTTTTGGTAGCTGTTTTCACATTCTTATCTTCTTCTAAGTTTGTGTCTTGGTCTTGCCTCCCACCATAGTAGCTTTTTATAGTCACTTTTAATTTTCTTTATTTTTTCCAATCTATTTCTACACTTTGAAATTTATGTTAAAATTGGGCTCTATTTACCTGGGCAAAGGAAGGCTCTGTCCCAAGATTTAAGTTTTATTTTGTGCTATTGTTTTCAGAGCCATTTCTGCCAATTTTTGGTGCTTTCAGGGTAGTGTAATCCAGTGAGATGTGGAGTAACCGTTCTGCTATTTACCCAGGAAGGGCCCCTGGTCTCCTGAAACAACAGATTTTAGCTCCTTTCTTGAAACTATAACTGTGACTAGAGCCCCTTGTGTTCCCTTGTGACTGACCACCATACTCCTCTCTGCGCTGGAACTGCCACCCAGAATTCTATATAAGCAATAGAATTACCAGTCAGCACGATTTTTACACAGTGCCAACAAAGCGTCCCCTGTAATCTCTTCCTGATGATTTGTGACCCACTTACTGTAGCTGGTCTGAGATCTCAGAACTGTTTCTATAACCACTATTGCTGCTGCTGCATGTCTGAGCTCCAGAGAGGTCTCCAGCCCAGTATTACAGACTTCTTCTGCCAACTTCTCAAGCTCTCTTGGGCCAGAAAAAAGTCTCACCCCAACCTTTTGTTGGCTCTATTGCTCCAAAATTTGATTTGAGACTTTATTTCAAAGTTGTTTAAAGGAAAATCTTGACTACCCGTAATCTGCCATCTTGGATCTCGACCTTGTTTAACTACTAACTTACTTTGGAATATCTGTGAAGAAAATGTTTGCTCCAGTAAACAGCTCCTGTAAACCTTCCCTCTAGCTCAGAATGAATCATCACAAGTCCTCCAAATAAGAGTTTTCATGAATAACAGCTTATGTTCATATCTCTTTTTAAACTTTACAAAATGATTTCCTCATAACAACCTTGGGAGACAAGTAGTGCAAACATTATTGTCCCCATTTTCAGATAAAGAAACTGAAGCCCAGAAAGATTTAATGACTTTTCCCCAGTCACAAGGCTGTATGCAGCAGATCAAGGATGCAAACATGATTCTCTCTTATCTCTGAGTCTGGAGTTGGTGGTAGGGAACCTACAGCTACAAGGCCACATGTGGCTTTCTAGATTCTTAAGTGCAGTCTTTTGACTGAATTCAAATTTTACAGAACTAAGCCTCAAAGATGCAGATTCCCACCCCTGGTCCAAGGTTCTTTCAATGGAGATGTAGTGTGGTACAATGAAAAGAGTACTGGGTTTAGAGTCTTAGGATATTGAGTTCAAATTCTATACCTGGCTACTTACTAGCGGTGTGACTTGGGGAAGTCACTAAACCTTACAATCACTCACTCTTCTCATATATAGAATAAAAGGGCTGGACTATATCAACTCTAATGTCTCTTCAAACAGTAAGTTTATGTCCTTCTGTACCACACTGCTTTTTATTAATGAATGAACTTCTAGTAGCCATGAGCTCTTGCAACGACTATGAACATAAGGTGTCATTTGATCCTCATGTTAGTATGCAGAGAAGACATTATTATTCCTATTTTACAAATAAGGAAACTGAGGCAAAGAACAGTGAATTGAGGCCCCTAAGCTCATGTCTGAATGGTGGCAAAATTGAGACTACTGCTACCTTTATCTTCTTATTCTGGAGCCCCCTTGCCTCTACCTCTAGGATAATAGAAATGTGTTCTTCTGGTTTTTTGTCAATTACTTAATTTGGAAAATAAAGGATATTAGAGAAATGGCAAGAAAAGCAATCATTCTTTCTATAAAAATCACAAATTTCAATCAAAGTGAAATATTTTAGAAACTAAGAACATTCTCTAACAACACCACACAATTCTTGGAGTTAGGAATCATCTCTTCTAACCCTCTCCTTTTACAGATGAGGAAAATATAGTTCATAGAGAATAAGTAACCCACCCAAAGTCAAATAGGTAGCAAAGAGAAGATCTGGGAGTAGAATTAGCATCTTCTAACATCAAATCCAATGGTCATCAGCTACACATCTGTAGATGTGTTTTGACACTTGGCAGACCCTATGCAACAGGCATGTGGTGGTTTTTATTATTAAAGTTGAATGTCTTATCTGTCTCATGAAACTGACCCTCACATATCTGCCTTTCCTTGTCTATTGATAAAATATGTTGATATCTCACTTGAGGAGATCAGCTTGAAAACATAAGGAAGGGCAGGCAAGGTATCCAAGCAAGATAATGAAAAATGAGTACTCTATTCATAGACTCCATGATTCAGTGGATACAGTGTTCATCAACACAATTAAATGCCAAGAGTCTGACACATCAAGGCCCAAACTCATTTCTTACCATTGCTATGCCCTTTCATATATTAAACAACAAAACAAAACAAAACTCATTTTCTATTTTTCTCCCAATGTTTCTTTTCATGGTCCAATGAAGTGGATTAGTTGTATATAGGACACAATGTGACTGTTTTTATTTTTAGCAGGGTGGGGGGGGGATGGCATTTTCTCCTTAAATTCATCCATTCACTATCCCTGGGACTATGCTTCCTTTATCTTCATCATCTTCTAGGACTGAAGATCAAAACAAAATACGAATGAAGTTGGATAGTCATTAAAAAGACAAATTAGGAATGGAGTTTGGTGGAGGGCCACAGCCTGGAGGGAAACTTCTGTTTCTTATCCTTTTGTGTGACATGCATTTCTATTATTTTTAAAATGAGGCAGGCTTTTACATCAGAGCTTGGGTCAAAATGACAATTCCTTATGGAAGCACCATGTGGGCCTGTTCGAGAAATATTTTAGGTAAGCTTGCTTATGGTTAATACAGCTGTCCAAAATCTGACCGAATGACTCTCTTAGAAGAAAAAAGAATTTTCATTGTCTGCTAAAGGATACTGGGCTTCATTGGCCAACTTTTTTGGAGAAGAATTTCCCAAGTTCCAGGGAACAGCATAGGTTATTTTTAAAGGGATATGTATAGCTCCTAAAATAGGTTCTAAATAAGTCCTAAAACTTATACTATATTAAGTGCTTGGCCCAGGGTCACACACTCAATATGCATCAGAGATGGAATTTGACCTCAGAAATTCCTGTCTCCAAAGCAAGCATCGTCTCCATTATCATTTAAAGCATCTTAGGAGTAATAGTAAGTATGAGTACAGAAAGCACTTTAAGTCTGACGAAGTGCTATAAATCACTATCTCATCTGACTCAAAATTGTGCTGCTGATTTATAGGTGAGGAAGCTGAGTCTCAGTGAAGGGAAAGAAGTATGTGCCAGGCACCATAGGAAATACTTTATAAACATTAGATCATCTGATGACAACAACCCTGTACAAAAAGCACTATTATGATACCCATTTTGCAGTCCAGGAAACTGAGTCAGAGGTTAAATGATCTGCTCATGGTTACACAGTTAGAAAGTATCAAAGACAAGATTCAAACTCATGTTTGTCCTAATATCAGCAATCTTTTCATTACGGCATTCTGCCTTTGAATTTGGAGTTAGAGAACCTAGTTCTGAGGTCCAGCTCTCCCACCATTACTGTTGTGTGATCTTGAGCTAGTCTCTGAGATTGAGTTTCCTCTACCGCAAAATGTAATGATCATTGCACTGACTGTCTTCTGGGACTGTTGTATAAAATGCTTTATAAAAGTGAGTGCTGCAACTATTGTATTGTGTTGTGTTGTATATTGTTATGAAATTATTTAAACTGGCACAAGAGCAAAATATAGTGGTGTTGTGAGCTCGGTCATTTTGTACAAGTTACAATATTTGGTCTTAATGTCCCAGCAGAGAAATGACTTGGAATCAAGAGAACTGAGTTTTGGTCCTCACTCCAAAATAAAAATAGTTGTGTGACTTTTACTTCCAGGTCTCAGTTTCCCTGGCTTTAAAATAAAGTAGTTGGATTAGATGAATTCCAAGATCCTTTCTGGCCCTATAATTATATGATATGTGGATACAGGTTACAAAGAAATATGTATGTATATTACATGTATATAATATGCACATAGCAAATTGTAATGGGAATGTAAATTTTGAAGATCTTCCCTGCCCCTAGGCTAAAGTGCACCTGGAGCCTGGGGTGGGAGGTTTGTTTTTCAGTAGATACTTTTTGATTGGCCAGTGGGTCAATAAGGTTGTTACATTCTCTGAGCCAGGAGAAGGCTATATAAGCCCTGATGTGAGGCTTTGTTTTGGGGCTCACTTTGAGAAGTGTTCTGTGATTTGATCAGATGAAACTCAGGGAAGCCAGTTGTTGAGAGCCGTGCCCCCCTTCTCCCCCACCTTGGCTTTGAAAAACCCAGATGTTGATTTGGTATGGATGTAATGGTTGGACAGTTTGGAAAGCTGTCTACTTGATCTGTTTCTGTCTTGATAATTCTGTCTGTATATTCTGAAGTTTGGGGTGCTGACCTTTTTCCCCTGAAAGAGGTAAATGATACATATTTGACTGATTAAAGTAAGCTTGTTAACCCATTTTGAGTTGCTTTCCTTTATCAAAGCAGATCCAAGAACCTGTGTTGGCAGACACCCTGGGGACGCTGGGATGCTTGCCGCTACACAAATATGCATATAGTACACATATTTTAATGAATATAAACAATCTAAGAATTTGAGCAAATCTGTGGAGGTATAGTCCACCTCTGTTAGCTGTCTGACTATTGTTTTTCATTTTAACTATAGTGCTGTGGTTTCCTGTTTGTTTTTCTGTTTGTGCTGCTGATTGGAGTTCAGAAAAACATACAAGGCAGTGTTATAATGAATTAAAGCACAAGATTGGAATAAAAAAGGACCTCAGTTTGCATTCTGAGCTTGGAATTTATGAAAAGATAAATAAAGACAGAGTCGGGAAGAAGAGAAAGAACTAACCATTTAAGGACCTGTTAAATCAGTCCTCAGACACTTATTATCTGTGTGACTCTGGGCAAGTCACTTAACCCTGTTTTCCTCAGTTTCCTCATCTGTAAAATGAGCTGGAGAAAAAAATGGAAAAACCCCTCCAGTATCTTTGCCAAGAAAACCCCAAACAAGGTCTCAAAGGGTCAGACATGACTGAAACAATTCAACAACAACAAAGCACTTTACAAATATTATCTGATTTGATCCTGGTCTAAGGGAACTTAGAAGATGACAAGTCTTATCCATTTCACTGGCTGATCAGTTAACTATTAACATGGACCCTTTAAACATAGAAAAGGTAAGAAGTGTAAGAAAATGGGCAGACTGAAAAGAGAAGATTTTGCCATCCCACGATTGTATCTTTAGGCCAGGTACATGTACCTCAGTGCCTGTTTGAGGCTTTTGTATTGGCCCAAAGTGCTCTCTCTGAATGCCCTTTCCTTCATCTCTGTTTCAGAGATAGTCTTTATAGAAAAAAGAAAAAGTTAGATCTTCATCACAGTGTTTCCTGGCAAGATATCATAGAGCCTTTAATAGATTAAATGCTTATGGGTCCTGATTCTATGACCCTCATCCAAGAGCATGCTCAAATAAGCTTTATGAGACAGGGCCTCCCCCAGGATTATTCAGGTTCATTCAGGGGGTGAACAAAGAACATTGATTGTTTATTGACAAGGGGAACACTTCTCAAAATCAATATTAGAATTTTAAGTGTGAAGGCTGAGATAAAAAAGTCTGAAAACTCATCTCTGAAATGACAATGGGAAGCAGTTCAAAAAAATAGATTTGCAATATACACTTTTGTTTCTAATTTAGTTTTAGAAATGCATGTAGTCAATCACTAACAAATAAGGGCACAGGAATAAGTTAAACTGATATGGTTTCTGGATCCAGAGAAATACCTGTCAAGACCGCAGGAAGATTTCCATAATGAAATGCCTTCTGAAATTCAAAGGGGCCATTTGTTTGAAAAGCCAAATTATGAGGGTGACTCACTAATGAGATGTGACTTTCTTAGCACATTAGAAATGAAGTTCACTCCTTGGGAAATTGTAGTCATGTGGTCTACACTGTGGATTCGCAACTCTTTAAAAAGGAATATACTTCAAATATTGCCAGGGCCGTAAAGGCAATATTTAATTTCAAATTCATGAACTACCTTCAAATATGAAAGCAAATGGAACAGCATAGGACATCTGGAAAATTACACTAGCAGGAAATGCTCGAAAGCCTGTTGTGGCTGCTCATTTTGAGCTAACAAATAAAAATTCATTGAGCTATTAGTAAAAACTCTGAGTGTACATGTGTGCATATGGTGGGGGGAGGATGACAGCACTCTTTAAATGCTATTCACATTCCAGGTATCTATCTCATTCCACCTGTCCACATGACATTTGAAGCCAAAACGCAAAGAAAAAAATTAATTTAGGTCTCAGCAGAGTCACATAATCTTTTTTGTACTAAGCTACTGAGCAATTCTCATTGATCCTTGCTTCCACTCCCCCTAAACAAAAACATGCCCCCTGCCATAATGCTGTTTGTTCCCATCTCTGTGCCTTTTCTTATGTTATCTTTCCATTTGTCCATCACTCACCCTGTGTTATTTTCTATCCATATTCTACTCATCCTTTGAGAGTACTAAAGTCCCACTTCTTTCAGGAAGATTTTCTCAGTGACTCTTGCATATGCTGAGCTCTTCCTTCCCTAAGTCCTTTTATACTTAATTCTTGGACTACATAAGTCACACCTGGTACTCTTTCACCATACCCATTTCCATGCCCTTCTTCATTCTCCAGTTTCTCTCCTTTCAGAGAATCACAAATTCATAGTATCCCAGAATTAGAAGGAAATCGAAATATGAGTTAGTGAAAAACCTTTCCTGAATGAACCTCAACTCTGTGTGCTTCAGTGAATTCATAGATTGATAGATTTAAAACTGAAAGGGAACTTAGAAATCACTCACTTCTTCATTTCACAGGAATTTTTTCTCCCTGACAAATGGTCATTCATTGATCTACTCCTAGAACAACTTCCTCTCAGAATGAAGAACTCCCACCTCCTAAGGCAGTCAATTCCATTGTTGAACAATTACAACCTCTCTCTCTCTCTCTCTCTCTCTCTCTCTCTCTCTCTCT
>NW_027185698.1:28144886-28155008 GCF_028583685.1 Petaurus breviceps papuanus | reverse complement strand
TCTCTCTCTCTCTCTGTCTCTCTCTCTCTCTCTCTCTCTCTCTCTCTCTCTCTCTCTCTCTTTGTAATATTTCATCAAAATCTGCCTCCTTGCAAATACTACTCACTGGCCATAGTACTTGGTACTTCTTTCTGGAGTCACTCAGGATGAGATCCTTTTTTTTTTCATCTGACAGTTCTTGAGATATTTGAAAACAGATAACATGTTTCTCCCCGTCTTCTCTTACCCTATGCCCATAATCCTTAGTTTCTCCAACTATTTAACATATGCCCTGATTTATAGTTTCCTCAGCATCATGCTAACAATGCCTTCAAATTCCAATTCTGTATGTGTAATGTTAATGGAATAGGAAGATCTTCCCTATCCATTAATAGACCTATGTTTGTATGTATTTTGTATGTATGTGTATATATGTCTGCATGTATACATGTATTTTTGTTTGTATGTAGGCCTACAGTTCAATCACAGATGTCTTGATTAAAACCATTCCAACATGACTCGCTTAACAAGTCATCTGCTTGGGAAATGAAAAATATTAACCGAGAGCCATAGCCAACACCAGATGATCTGTGAGTCTATGCTAACTGTGAGTATATGCTAACATAGAGAAAGTAAACAGAGGCAGCTAGGACAGTGGATATAGTATTGGAACTGGAGTCAGGAATATTCATCTTCCTGAGTTCAAATCTCACCTCAGACACTTATTGGCTCTGCTTTATTTTCCTCATCTGTAAAATTAGTTGGAAAAGGAAATAGCAGATCAGCCCAGTATCTTTGCTGCCAGGAAAACCCCAAATGGGGTCATGAAGAGTCAGATATGGCTGAAATGACTGAACCAACAATAAAATAGCATATGCTCAGTGAATATATGTTTTTCTGCATCAGGATCTCAGGCACCTGGGTGTCCAGTCATCCCTCATCTCTGCCACCCACCTCAGTGGTACCAGGGACTGTCAAAGGACATGTCTCTTCATTTGCCAATCATATCATTGTGCTTGTGGGCCCCTACCTACTTAGCCATTCATCTCTTCTGTATGTGCTTTATTTAATAACCTCAACCGAGGTAATTGCTTTATAAAAGCCTTTCATCAAAGTAGTAACATACAGAGGATGTAAAGATGGGGATTAGATCAATGGTCTTGTGATTTATTTGGTATAGGGAGCTGTGATGGGGAGGAGGATGACTTCACATATGAGGGGCTGCTCTTGCCAAAAGAACATCTCTCCGTGGCTTATCTGGTGATGAACTTCTCTGAGTCTAACTAGGAATGTCCTTGGAACACAGTCATCCAGCCTATTGATGAACTGCTGAGGATTTTCTATGAAAATCTGTCCCTACAACATTTATCAGCCTCTTCTCCAATTTTTAGAGTCAGTGTCCTTAATCAATTATAGAAGCTGACATTTATATATTGTTATCTATTCTTGCACTTAGATTTTCTGTCTCACCTAAGCTGTAACAACAACAAATGACAAATATACAACACCAAATTCCAGAAAATATTTTCCATTCATTCTTTCATATGAACAATAGAATAGCTGAGAGAGATTAAGTGACTTGCCATGGTCACCCAGTTAGTAAGGGTTTAATGTAGGATCTGAATGAACCCTTACAACAGTCTAATTCCATATATATTATGCCAATCTGCTGTTGATAATCAGTTTTCTGATAGGTGGGGATTTGGGAAGAAGGATAATGTGTCTTTTGTCTTCTATCCTTACTATCTAATAGCTTGCTACTACTTAACTATCTGGCATCCCCAGGCCTCTGTTTTGTTTTTGTTTGGTTTTTTGAAAGTTTTAGTCACACTAATGCATTATTGGTGGAGTTGTGAACTAATTCAACCATTCTGGAACAATGCCCAGAGAAAATCTAGCTGTGCATATCCTTTGACCTAGCAATACCACTTCCAGGTCTACATCTCAAAGAGTAGGAAAAAAAGGGAAAAGAATCCCTATGTAAAATATACTTATAGGAGCTCTATTTTGTTGTGTCAAAGAATTGGGCATTGTGGGCATGTCCATCAATTGGGAAATGGCTGAACAAGTTGTGGTGTATGATTGTGATGGAAATCTATTGTGGTATAAGAAATGATAAGCAAGATGCTTTCAAAAAGCCTGGAATGACTTTCATGACCTGATGTAAAGTGAAGTGAGCAGAACCAGGAAAACAATGTACACAGCAAGAGCAATACTGTGAGATGATCAATTGTGAATGGCTTAGCTTTTCTCAATAATACAATGATCTAGGACAATTCTGAAGGATTCATGATGAAAAAATGATCTTCACTTGCAGAAAAAGAACTGATGGCATCTGGGTATAGATGGAAGTATTTTTTAGCTTTATTTTTCTTGATGTTTTTATTGAGGGGGATCTGTGTTTTCTTTCACAACATGGCTAATATGGAAATGTGTTTTGCATGACTGTACACGTGTAACTTGTATCAAATTGCTTTTTTGATTAGGAGGTCTACAAGGGAGGATGGGAGAGACTTTGGAACTTAAAATTTTGAAAGACTAATGTTGAAAATTGATTGTGGAAGTAATTAGAAAAAATAAAAGATTAAAAATATTTTTAAAAATTTCAGTCACATCAGAGACATTGGCAGTGGGCAAATGAAACAGGCAGCTCTTTCCTTTGGTTACAAATTACTCTGTTATATGAGAATAATAGTGTTGTTGTTGCTGCACAGATCCAAAGATGAAAGCTGTATCTCTGTTTCATAGCAAGCAAAAGACCATTTGATGTTATTTTGAAAAGTTTTTAAGGAGACTATGAAAAAATGGAAAAGAGATTGGGGGAGGGTGTTGAAGGGAGGGATGGCAGGGACATGGAGAGAACCCTCTTTGGGATATCAGATTCATATGATACTGTACTTCACTGTTTTTCTCCAGGAAATTCCTTTATTTAACACACCCACTTTCCATAAAGCTCCTCCTTGATTCCAGTCCAAACATTAAAAATAGAGCTGTTCGATCAAAACAGTAAAGCTTTTGAAAAATAATTTGCACAATGAACTTTAGGGATTAAGCAAAAGGTGAAAACAGGAGTCAGAAAAAGCAAAGGAAAACTTAGTTGTATGAAGGAGGGGTGGAAGGCAAGATGCAAACTCTTGGTGGTGGTTTGTAGTTTTTTACTCATGCTAGTTTCTTCATGACCCTTTCTGGGGTTTTCTTGGCAAAGATACTGGGGTGGTTTGCTATTTCTTTCTTCAGTATATTCTGCAGATGAAGGTACTGAGGCAAACAGGGTTAAGTGACTTGCCCAGTGTCATATAGCCAGTAAGTATCTGAAGTCAAATTTGAACTCAGGTCTTCCTCAGTTGAGGCCCAACATTCTATGCACTGCAGTATCTATCTGCAGATTCTCTAGTGTTTGTTTATTTATCAAATGTCCTGAATCTCTTGAATCAAAAGAAAATACTAGGCATATAACTTTCTGCAAGTATTGTATTTGTCATTTCTTTTATATATATATATATATATTTTAACATACTGAGCCAAATAGGCTATAACTTTCCCATCTTAGGCTATCTTCCTTTTACTGATTGTGTGTCATGAGAGACACTGACAAAGGACTGCCCAGCATCAGGTGTGCCTGCATCAAAGAAGGAGCTGTGTTCTATGAGAAAGGCAGAATTGCAGTAGCTCAAAAGAAACATGAGATGCATAAATTTAGAGACATCTCCACTGCAAATGTGGTAAAGCCTTCTGAGTTCATATTGCTCTGATCAGCCAGAGTTGGACACTGTACCTTGACCCCAACTTACTAATGTCATTTTGATCCTCTTTGAGAATGCAAGAACCAACCAACCAATTTTGTATCATACCTAATTATTTACATGTCATCTACCATAGTAGGATATGAGCTCTTTGAGGCCAGGGAACTGTTTTTGCCTTTTCTATCTCCAGCACTTAACAATTACTGGCTGGTATTATATAGTGCAAGTTTAAGTTTCACTTCTTCTGAAAGACCACCACAGCACTTGCTGTCTACTTTTCACTGGACCTTGAGTTATTATTGCTTGTTGTAGCAGCAAGCACCCTAGCATACCCAGGACGGCTGCTAGCACAGGTTCTTAGATCTGCTTTTCTAAAGGAAAGCAACTCCAAATGGGTTAACAATCTTGCTTTAATCACACATATGTCATTTACCTAGTTCAGGGGAAAAAGTCAGCACCCTGAACTTCAGAGAATACAAACAGAAGTTACAACAGAAAATAACACAATTCAGCAGATTCCAACTGTCTGACCATTACATCCATACCTGATTACCAGAGAGGGAAGCATCAACATCTGGATTTTCAAAGTTGAGGGGCTCAATGGCTTCCCAGAGTCTCATCTGGCCAAATCACACAACTCTTCTCAAAGTGAGCCCCAAAGCAAAACCTCACATCAGGGTATATATAGCTTCTCCTGTATCAGAGAATGTCACAACCCTCTTGACCCACTGCTCAATCACAAAGCAACAAGGTGTGGGCATTCTTGAAAAACAAGCCTGCTGCCACAGGCTCCATGTGACCCCATTCAGCCTATTAGGGGATAGAGTATATTTTCAAATCAGAGAAGGTTATCAGAGTCACTTAAGACTATCAAAGGGCCAAGGGGCAGGGGAGATCTTCAGATTCCCATTCCCACAACATTTGTGTGTAGACTTAGTGATTCCTTCTTGTTTCTTCTTTTCACAACTAGATTGTAAGCTCTTTAAGGGAAAGGGCAATGTTTTGTGAATTTTTTATCTCCTATACAGGAACTGACATCCATTCATTCAACAAGAACCACAAAGAAACTTAAGTCATTCTATGAAGTATTTTGGCTTTGAATTTTCATAGTTCCCCACCTTGTGGGGCCTAGAAAAAAATTTTTTTAAGTATTTGCACAGAATATAAAGAGATATATCAAGTGCAGATTAAAAAGTTCTGAAAAATTCTGGGAAAAAAATAAGTGGTTTGGATCAGCACTTCTTTTTTCTTTTTTTTGGAGGTTGATTGGGGTTAAGTGACTCACCCAAGGTCACATAGCTAAGTAAGTGTTAAGTGTCTGAGGCTGAATTTGAACTCAGGTTCTCCTGACTCCAGGGCCAGTCCCTCTATGCACTGTACCACCTAGCCACCCCTCGGATCATCACTTCTTAAACTAGGCCATGACCCCATATGGGATAGCAAAAAAATCGGCTACAGTAAAAGGTTTCCGAATGTACAACAACCAATAATTAATTCAAAATTAATACACAAATTAATGTGTAATGAATCTGAGGTGTTTCTGTCATCACTTGCCCATGTTGCATTGCACAGCTTCACTACATCCTTAGTTCTACATTGGGCAACTTCACTACAGCCTTGGTTCTGAATACAAAGCATGCACACTTTGCACTGGGCATGCTCTCAGGCCACAATGCAATGCCAAGAAATACTGCTGAAACTGGAAAAGGTTTAAGAATAAGAAGTCCTGGTTTAGATGAGCTGATTTCTAAAGTGCCCTCTAGCTCTAACATTATACGAACCTATGAATTTAATCCTCATAGAAGAAGATGAAATTTTAAGTAATATATTTAAAGATATGAACTTATGCAAAGTACCATGAGGAAGAAAAAAAAACCCTCAGTTCAGCTGACCACCAATAGTGAGAGTCCATCCACTACATTATGAACCCTTCCTTTCCATGAACAAATGAAATAACTCCCATAAGAATCTTAATTCAAGGAGATAAGGGAAATTTTCCAATGATTTACAGTAAGAGTGATGCATTTCTGTTGCCATCACTGACAAGTAATAACCATATAGACACAAAGTTCCCATTGGTCTTTCTGCTAGAGAAGAAGATAAAAGGGTTGAAAGGAAATCTCTCTACAAGTTATCAGGAAGAATTGTGTTTCTTGAAAGAATGGACAAATTCTTCAAAGGGAAAACAAAGAATAAGAATTATCTGAAGACTCAGAGGAGATGTGAGTCAGACACTGGAAGAATGTGATATAGAAAAGACCACTAAAATTGGAACTAATGGATATACTTAGGATATCCTATGGTTCATGGAAAGATTTCAGGGAGTCTATAAACTTGAATGGGGGAAAGTTACATCTTTATTCTCACTCACCTCTAAGTGAAATTTAACATCTCCTTGAATTATTTAAAACTATAATCCTGAAAAGACCATAGACCTCACCAGACTGGCATAGGGGTTCATAATAGACACATGTTCATAAAAATGTCAAGAACCCATGCCAGAGATGTTGGAACTCAAGGAATGTTGATGTGTTGCCAGGGGACAGCTTGTCTAGTAATGGTCAGAGGAAGAGGGTGAACAGTTCAGATGGCAGATTTGCTGTTGAGAAGGAACACAAGCCAACTTGATATAAAATAGGGAAATCTGTTCTCTTCTGTGACTCCTATTTGGGGTGTTATGGAGAACCTCCAAGTAAGAGTCAAAGCTGGGGAAAAACAATCCCACAAATATTTTAAGTAACCTAGAGGTCATTGCTAGAGAATATGAAGTTCTGGACAATAAACTGAAGACTTCGGGGATAGGACATTTTAATCATCATGACTGATTGAAGTTAGGGAAGAAGAAGAAGGTAGAATGGATAGATGAAAAAGGAGGTGTCCCAAGAATGAGATTTGTATTTCTCTAACTTGACTCAATTGGTAGAAATATAGGGTTTTGGGGCAGGGACTACTTGCAACAGGAAAGAACCAACAAAATATATAGTTGTCTGAAGATTAGAAAAACTGATTGAGAGAATCTAAAGTTTAAGGGAAAGGGAGAAACCTTTCATATACACTTATATACAACTACCAAGGCAAATATCATAGAGAACCATAGGTAAAATGCACAAAAAAGAACATCAGAGGACCAGTAATTTTTGGTTGATATTATATGAAGGGAGACAATATAACATCTATATAATAATAGAATCCATAGTATTCTATAGTATAATATAGTATTCTATCTAGTGTATATGGCATAGTGGGAAAGTATTGTATTTCGAGTTAAGAGAAACTTGGTCTGAATCCTGTCTGTGACATTTATTTGCTCAATGATCATGGGCAAGTTGTTTAAATTCCTGAAGATTCAGTTTCTGCATCTCTCAAATGGAAATAATAATAGTAGTAATGTCTTACTCACAGGGTTGTTGTGAAGTTCAAATAAAATAAGACATACAATGCCCTTTCCAAAATGTAAAGCACTATATTAATATCAACTATGATGGTGATGATGATGATGACAATGATAATTATGAAAAAAACACTGTATGGGTAATAACAAAGTCAACTAGAGATTTTAATAAATGTTAACTAATATTACCTTATAAGAATTACTAAGACTTGGTGAGATGGATCTTATAACTGAAATTTAACTATAGAAAACTATAGATAATTTTAAAAGAAAAAAATGAATAAAAGGGAGTAATATAATAGCTTTGTGTATTATAAAGATACTTTTGTCAGAAAAATGGGTGTACTGAAGGAGGAAATGGGGCAGAGAGCATTTTAGTAAGGATCAATGGAAATAACTAAAATAGTGATATGGTGATGGGAGTATGCCAAAATATTACCTGGTCATAAATTGTAAAATGGATAATGAGGTTAAGGAAATAAATAATAAAACTAGTATAGAGGCAAGACAGACTATTGAAAGGTATTCTGATATAAGGATGTCTACTGGGGCTTTCTCTCTCCCTCTCTCCTTCTCTCTCTGTCTCTTTGTCTCTCTGTATCTCTTTTTATCTCTCATTCCTTCTGTCTCTATCTTCATCTCTCTCCCCTTCTTTTTTTCCCTGCCCCTCCCATTTTCTCTTTCTCTTTCTATTTTTCTTATTCTTTTTCATTTTCTTTCTTTTTTCTTATTTTTTTACATTGTCTCTTTCCCACTCTCCATTTTCTCTCTTCTATCTCTTTTTTCCTCCCTCTCCCTCCCCCTCCTTCTCTCTAATAAAATCATAGCAACTCACAGGAGTCTTGATTTACTTTAATAACAAATCCATTCCTCAAAAGTTGAAATAAGCAATGAAGAAAATCTGCTTTATGGTCCTGATTTTAACCTGTAAAGAATTGGCTGCTGAAATAAAAATGAAGTGGACTCTTAAGAAAAAGAGACTACTGTATCATGGAATTTGTAGAAAAAAAATCACATCCTGATGCATTATAGCCACTTGATAATTATTTCTTGAACTGAATTTAATTTGTTGAAGGAGTGAAAAGTCATTTAAGGAACATCACAAACTATAGAAGCCATAGAGAGTATCTCCATGATACAAAATATTTGGGGAAATCAGCACAAAATGGATGAGAAGCTGCCGAGACTAACATTCAGAAGACAACATCCCATGTTATTTTATTGGTGAAGAAATGGAAGAGCTATCCAAAGAGAATTATGTGGAAGCATAGAGAACTTACCCAGCAACTTCAGTTGTTCAGAGATATGTGTAGAAGATGGAAGCAGGATCAGATACTGAGAATGAACAGAAAAAATGACAGTCACAGTCATGGAAGAAGAATGCCAACATATAGATGAAGACTAAGGAAGAAAAAAAGGACATTTCTCACTATGTGAAGAGAAAGAGGAAAATAAAAAACAAGGGACTGGGAGGATGGGATAAAAATCATGAACAACATGGGAAAGACATTCATATTTTGTTTCTGTTTTCACTACTCTAGAAATTGATCTTAAGAATGTGGATAGAAAAAACTTATTCATAGGGGAGTGAAACCCAAGGTAAGTGAAAAGATGATATGAGCACATTTTAGTTTTATCTGGATCTTATGATTTCATAAATTTAGAGAACTGCCAGTGGGGGAAGAGGGTACAGAATGATACTACCAATTTAGATCATCAACTATTCTGCACCTGTAGTCCTAAGAAATTAACAGAACTTAGAAAGGTTCCAAGTGTTCAAAGTCTAAAAATTTCATTTTATGGAGGAAAATACAGTGATCAAGAATGAAAAGAAATTTTAGGAAAAACAGAATGTTGCAACAATTTAGGGGTTTATAGTGCCAGGTGTCAAACTACATTATAAAGCAGCAATCTTCAAAATGATTTGGTAAATGGTAAAAATATGGGAAATTAGATCAGTGAAAGAGAAAATATCAATAATACCCCAAAGTAATTAAACATATTAGTGTCTGATGAACCCAAGAAATAAAGACAAATGTATATAATTGGAGAAATACTAATTGCTCATGGGTAGGCTGAACCAATAGAACAGCCATTCTCAAACTGATAAATGGTGTGAGGATATGAATAATCAGTTCTCAGGGGAAGAAACCTAGGCTATTTATAGTCATAAAATGTTCCAAATCACTAATAATTAGAGTAATATAAATTAAAACAAGTCTGTGATTCTAATTCACATCCATTAGATTGGCAGAGATGAACAAAAGGAGGAAAATGACAAATATTGGGGGAATCACATTAACATACTGTTTATGGATTTTTGAATTCGTCCAATAATTCTAGAGACCAATATGGAATTATACACAATAATTAGTGAACAATACCTGCCCTTTGAACCAAATAAATCACTGTGAGTGGCATATGCCCAAAACAAGCTCAAAAAATGAAGAAAAGATCTCATTTATACAAAGAATTTGTAGCAGTTCTTTTTGAGATGGCAAAGAACTAGAAACAAAGGGGATGCATTGCAACTGGGGAATGGAGGAACAAACAGTGATGTGTGAATGTAATATAATACAATGGTGCTTCAAGAAAGGAAGAAAAGGAGTTCCAAAGAGACATAGGAATGTTTTGCATGAATTAATGAAGGGCAAAGTGAGCAGAAATATTATCCAATAATACTAACAATAATAACTAGAATTTAGGTAATGCTTTTTTTTTTACAAATACATGAGTGTATGCATACATACATACATATATGTGGGTAACAATTTTGAGAGACTTAAAAACTCAGAACAACCATAATTCCAGAGGATGTATAAAGAGGAATGCTGACCATTTCGTGATAGAAAATGGAATAATATTTCAGAATAAAAAGTTATATTGTAGATATTGCAACATATTTTGCTTGACTGGACTTACATGATACAGGGATTCTGTATTCTTTCATTCCTTCCTTCCTTCCTTCCTTCCTTCCTTCCTTCCTTCCTTCCTTCCTTCCTTCCTTCC
>NW_027185698.1:28138463-28139886 GCF_028583685.1 Petaurus breviceps papuanus | reverse complement strand
CAGAGAGAGACAGAGACAAAGACACAGAGAGAGAGAGACAGCAAAAGAGAAAGAGACTGAGATAGACAAAGAGAAAGAGACAGACAGAGAAAAAGATAGAGATACAGAGACAAAGAGAGACAGAGAGACAGAGGCAGGGGCAGGAGAGGCAGGAAGAGACAGAGAGAAGGGAGAGGGCATGAGAGGAGGGAGAAAGAGACAGATACAGAGAGATAGTCAGAGACATAGAGATAGACACAGAGACTCAGAGAAGCAAAGAGACAGTTACAGAGTGAAATAGTATCATAGTATCTTGTCCCTTCCTGGATTTTAAACACCATGAAGGCATGAATAATATTTTAATTATCTTTTCATTTCTGTCTAATACATAGCATAGTGTAAATTATATAATAGATGCTTAATAAATATTTGAATGAAATAATAATGAAACACATACTAATTTGGTGATCACTAATAAGCCCATTTTACAGATGAGCATACTGAGCTTCCAAGAGGTTGTGGCTGCAATTTGCCCTTGGTAACACGGCTACTGTCAAGGAAGAGATGCAAACTCAGGTCTCTCCCGACTATATATAGGTCATATGCTCTTTCTACTATACCATATAGCCTCTCATTGGCTAAAACCATATTAGCTAATAGGTTGTCTTTGTCTTTTTGTAATGTATGTTATACAGAGAGATAGCAAAAATACAGAGCTAATATAATATACCAATGTGGTCTGATGGAGAAAGCTTGCAAAATATTGTAACTATTCAATGTCAACTGAATTCCATAATTTTATAGTGCAATTAATTGTTCCAGACCTCAGTACTTCCTGTTTTTTGCCCCAAAATTTGATATTCCAATGCTTGCCCTAATGTGAGACCGTCATGTGTCAGCTTGACAGCATAAAGCTATCTTCGTTGTGTGTATTGACATTTTTTTCACTTGATTTTGACATTCTAATGTTGTCCCTGTGGACTGACACTGAAATCATTTTGCCATTTTCTTGACACTTTAAAATAGTTTTTATGGCTCTGCATTGATATTTGGGGAGTTTAATCTTAGCATCATCAAACTGGCTCCATGAACTCATGCTGACATGACTATCTTACTGTGATCAGAACAACATTAGTGCCACTGATAATGAATGAAGGATTTGTAGTGGGGAGCTGCCTGTATTGTTCATCTTTTTCACGGACCACCAGAGCAAAAATTTATCACCTGATGGTCTCAGTGAAACTCCCTGAGTTCAGCTATATCTTTGAACAGCAGATACTCAACCAATTGAGAAAGATTTCCATGCCAGGTGGTTTAAGATTTTTATTTAATTATCTTAAAATTTATTTTCTTGTTTGTCTATCTATCTCCCTATCTATATGTTTGTCTATCTATCTATCTGTCTATCTATCTATCTATCTATCTATCTATCTATCTATCTATC
>NW_027185698.1:28125062-28138453 GCF_028583685.1 Petaurus breviceps papuanus | reverse complement strand
CTATCTATCTATCTATCTATCTATCTATCTATCTATCTATCTATCAAACTAAGTCTTAGTTACCCAGAAAATTAACTTACATTGAACAGGCTCTACATAAATGAGTTGTCACTATAATACAACCCTGGATCTTTTCAGCAGTTAAATTACTCAAGCTTCAACTATTTCAAGATCTTAAGATCCATCTTGAGTCCTTCAAGAGGGATTCACTAAGGGTGATCCTTGGAACAAAAAAAAATGTTCACCTACCTCCAAGAATATCTTACTGACTATTAAAGTAGTCATTTACCCACTAAGTCATATGTCCTATGTCATATAATTTAATCCCAGTTATGGCCATGTCATCTCTCTACAAATTGGCACAGACTTGGCCACTCCTAAATATATTTTGCATAACACTCCCATATCCTGGTCACAAAGAGGCCTGATTTTGAAGTCATTTCATGGGTGTGTGTGTGTGTGTGTGTGTGTGTGTGTGTCTGTACAAGACCTGGGTACCTCCATTTTTGACAGAATGTGGATTTTATACATGTCTTCAATGGTGTTCTTTGGTGGTCATAAGTACAAAATATTAAGATGATAATATTTTATAATAAAATTTGAATAAAAAGATAAGTTGTTTTAAGCATTAAAACATGTACATAAGCATATCTAGAATAACAGGCTTTATTTGGATTTTGTCTGGCAACACCTACAGCTCTGTATGTATGGATTTAGAAAGAAGGGACTCTACTTTCTAGATTCTTTTAATTTTCAGATTAATATTCAAAATAGTTACGCTTATTGTGGGAGGGGACAAGAAGGGAGGGAGGCAAGTTATAAAGACAGGATTGTTTCATGGGCAAGAGAATGCATTTGATTCCATATGGTCAGGTTTATAGATATAGATTTTCCTGAAGACAAAGGCATGGGCTCAGTGTCCTTTCAAATCCCATTAAAGCACAAATTGTTTCTCCTGTGTAATGGACAGAGAATTGGCTCAGCCTCAGGAAGAACTCAGTCCATATCTTGCCTCTGATATTTACTGGCTTTGTGATTGGGCAAGTCACCTGAACTCTCAGTGCCTCAGACAGTCCTCTAGGACTAGAGAATATACATCATATTCCTACTTGAATCAATGGAGAGAGATGTGCACTGGGAGTTTCCCACACTAATGAAATAAGAGTTTCAATTAAAAACAATTAATTATTTACCTGATATTAGAACAGCATACTTGGGATGAACTTGTGTACAGTCAGTGTGACGTATCTTGTAATGGGAAGACGCTGTATAAGCCTGGAATTTTTCTCTCCGTTGTGTGTTCTCTCTTTCTTTCTGTGTGTGTGTGTGTATATATACACACATATATACATAAATACATATATGTATATGTGTATATGCACACCGATATACACATGTATATATGTGTATATACGTGTGTGTGTCTACATATATAAACACATATATGTGTGTATATAGAGAGAGAATCAAAGGAAACTCCAGTATTCATTAATAGTTATTCTGTGTCATATATATATATCTTATTATTGACTCTAACAGTAACTATATCTGCTATCTGTGCGACACATCTGTGTGTGTTATATATAATTAAAGTGTGAAAGAGGAGTAAGAATACCAGATGGAGAATCTAAGGGCCTGGGCTCAAGGCCTGGCTTTTGGAATTCATTGTTTTGTTACTTTGGTGAGGCCATTTTTAATCTCTCTGAGCCTCAGTTTCCTAATCTATTAAAGTGACTATAATCATTCTGACATTATTCAATAGAAAATGCTCCAAGTTTAAATATGGGCCTTATCATTAACTGTCTATCCACATGGATGAGTCGGTTCATCTCGGAGCTTTAAAAGAAGAAGGTAAGACTAGATAACTTCAAAGGTCCTTTCCATCTCTGGAACTGTGATCTATTTCACAAGGTCATTGTGAAAAAATGATGAAAAAATCCTAAAGCATTACAGAAATGTAACCTTTTAAAATGTATTTATACTAATGTATCAATCTATAAGGTCTTAGCAACAGAAAAAATTGGCTATAGTACCCGTATTTTTCTAGTATCTGAGAAGTCAACTCTATATGACTATCACTCCGACAAGCCTTGAGCTGGCTGCCTTTTAAGAGGACATAAGTCATTATGGACCCTGGGAGTTATATTTCATCTCGGCTTGGGAAGAGAGGAAGCTATCACAGGACTGGAAATAAAGGGTGGAGTTTCCCCTTATAGTAGCAGTTTGCAAATCTCTCTGGAGAGGGATGTAATGAGAGGCAGTAGGAGAGAGAGTATGTTGTCAGAAGTAGCAACAATGGCATGAGATGGATAATGATTTCCAGTAGAAGGCCTCTAAATATTTTTAGTGACTGGAGTCTTTGCTTTTCTTTGGTTCATTGCTCATCTTATTGAGAGAATGCAGTAGGGAGTGATTGAATTCTTATTTCATGGAGAAGATGCTAAAACAATAGGGAATTTGCTCCACTCGCTTTTCTCCCTTCTGTTTTACTACCAAATGCAATTGGTCATTACTAGGTGTTTTTCTGCTTTTAAAATTTTGATTACATGTTTTTATTTTTTAATAAATAGCTTAGTAAGGTAATTTTAACTTTCTCCTAAGTTGATATTTTTGCTGTAGAGAATGTGATGAAGTAGGGTGGGAGGGAGAATCTGTGCATAATTGATTACATCAAATTTCACTGGATGGAAGACTCCTCTGAGCTTGAAGATCAAAAGATTTCTTGGAAGCTGAGAGAATTTTATTTATAACTTGATTTTTAAAAGGTTTATAGCTTTGCAGAAAAAAGAAGGCACACGAAACTTGGACCTTTGCCCTAGACAAATCTTTTTTTTTCAAAATGCTTTATTAACTTCTGATTTACATCATTCATTTCTGCCAGATTTTGAGTTACAAATTTTCTCCCCGTTTTTCCCCTACCCACCGCCCCAAAATAGCAATCCCACTGGATATTCCCTCCTCCAATCTGCTCTCTCCCATATTTTCTCCCATACCCCTTTCGACTTTTCCAGGGGATCTCTATGTCCCAGTGCCTGTAGATCTTATTTCCCAATTACATGTAAAATAGTACTGATAGTATATATATATTTGAATATTTGATTTTAAAACTTTGAATTCCAGATTCATTCCCTTCCTCCCTTGTCACCCACTCTTACTGGGAAGATAAGCAGTTCAGTATAGGTTGTACATGTGTAGCTAATGCAAAACATTAACATAGTAGATATATTGTAAAAGACTGACTATATTTCCCTTCCTCCTATCCCACCTCCTACTTGTTCTATTCTCTACTTTGATCCCGTCCCTTTCCAAAAGTAGGTGCTTCCAACTTCCCTCCCCACCCCAGCCTGCCTTCCCTTCCATCATCCCCCCTCTCATCCCCTTCCCCCCCTACTCTCCTGGAGGGTGAGATACCCTATTTCGTGTGTATTTCATTACCTCTTCAGGCCAAATTCAATGGGAATAAGGTTGACCCATTCTCTTTTGTCTTCCTATTCTTCCCCTCCATTGTAACCATTTTCCCTTGCCTCTTCTATATGAAATAGTTTACCCCATTCTGTCTCTCCCCATCTCCTCTCATTATATTCCTCTCTCACCTCTTAATTTCACCTTTTAAGTATCATCCCTTCCTGTTAAATTGGTCCTGTGCCCTCTATCTATGTATACCTGTAAACATATATACACACATTCACATATGTATTCATATGCCAATATACCTTCATATATAGACATATATAAATGTATATATATATATATATATTTCTATTCCCTTCAACTACTGAGAAAAGTTTCACAAGTTACAATTATTGTTTTTCCATGTAGGAATATTAATAGTTCAACTTTGATAAGTTCCTTATAATTTCTTTTTTCTGTTTACCTTCTCATGTTTCTCTTGCATGAGAATGTATGCATGTATCTGAATGTCAAATTTTCTATTCAACTCTGTTTTTTTCAGCAAGAATGATTGAAAGTCCTCTATTCCACTGAATTACCATATTTTCTCCTGAAACATGATACTCAGTTTTGCTGGGTAGGTGACTCTTGGTCACAGCTCCTTTGACCTCCAGAATATCATATCCCAAGCCCTTCGATCCCTCAGTGTAGAAGCTGCCAGATCCTGGGTTATCCTGATTGTGTTTCCACAATATTCAAATTGTTTCTTCCTGGCTGCCTGTAATATTCTCTCATTAATCTGGGAATTCTGGAACCTGGCTATAATATTCCTAGGAGTTTTCTTTTTTGGGATCTTTTTCAGGAGGTGACTGGTGGATTCTTTCAACCTCTATTTTGCCCTCTGGTACTAAAACATCAGGGCAGTTTTCTTTGAGAACTTCCTGGAGGATGATTTCTAGGTTCTTACTTTGGTCATGCCTTTCAGGCAGTCCAATAATTTTTAAATTATCTCTCCTGGATCTACTTTCCAGGTCAGTGGTTTTTCCCATGAGATATTTCACATTGCCTTCTATTCTTTCATTTGTTTGTATCTGTTTAACAGCATCTTGATTTCTCATAAAGTGCTTCCATTGCTCCAATCTAATTCTGAAACAATGATTCTCCTCACTGAGCTTTTGAGATTCTTTTTCCATCTGGCAAATTCAGCTTTTTAAAGGCATTCTTCTCCTCATTGCCTTTTTGAGCCTCTTTTGCCATTTGAGTTAGTCTGTTTTTTAAGGTGTATTTTCCTCAGTCAAGCTGTTGACTCTCATTTTGTAATTTTCTTGCATTGTTCTCATTTCTCTTCCCAATTTTTCCTCCATTTCTCTTATCTGCTTCTTAAGGTCCTCTATGGCCTGTAACCAGCTCGTATTTTCCTTTGAAGCTTTGGTGCAGGAGTTCTGACTTCACTGTCTTCCTCCTGTTCCATGCTTTGCTGCTTTTTGTCACCAAAAGAGGAGTCTAATGTTGGAATCTTCTGTCTGCTTTGTTTCCTTTGCCTGGTCATGTCGCCCCTCAGTCACTTGACCCCTGGGCTTTTTGCCACAGTAGGACTCTGCCACCACACAGGTGAGCTTTTGTCCCAAACACTGGGGTTTTCTCAGCTGCCCAGAGGTATTCAATGGGTGCCCTCTCTGAGGTCTCCACATGCTCTGGCAAGCTGGACACACACCCCAGGACCTCCACCCTAGACTGCAATCCAGATCCAAGAAGGTTAAAGCAAAAGTGATTACCCCTCAGACTGGTGCTTGTTCCCCCTACATTCTGCAGGCCAGGAGCTGAAGCTGTCACATGGTGCTGGCTGGCTGTGCCAGCATCTCAGTGGCTTCTCACCTCGGGGGCAAAAGCTGACATACTCCCACTTACTGTGTCCCAAAGTCCAGACTGCACTGACCCCAAACTTTGTCCTTTGCATTTATGTGTTGATAAATCTGGAAATGGCCACAGCTGCTGCTGCTGATCTGGAGTCCCTCAGGCTAGCAGCTGGTCAGGTTTGCCCTAGGGCTAAAGCCTCATGGTGGGCTGGGCTCAGCTCCGAGAGCACTGCGCTGGCCGATTCCTGCCGGCCTGCCGGGCTGTCCTCAGCAGGAGGTTAGCTTCTCTGTGTCATTTTGTGGGTTCTGCAGCTCCAAAGTTTGTTTAGAGTCCCCTTTTTACATGGATTGGGGAAGTTGGAAGCCGGAGCAGCAGGGAGGTCCTGCTTCTACTCTGCCATCTTCTAGACAAATCTTAATACCTCCAAGAAGACAGGTCATTTTGTTCCAAAGACCTTTGAGTTTTTCCTACTCCTCCAAGAGATTTAATTAAATTCAACAAATTAGATAGACAGACAGACAGACAGATAGATAGATAGATATAGATGATGATATAGATATAGATATTTCCCCCTTAGAATAACTGACCTTGTATCCTGCTTTAACTTTGCAAAACATTTTCCATTTTCCATGACCTTACTTGAGCCTCTTGATGCTTAAAGGATCAGTTCTTCAGTTATTACTATCCCCATTTTACAGATATATACATACATACATACATATGTATGTATGTATACAAATTTTACAGATATATATCACATACACACATATGTATTCAACAGTTGCAGAAAACACTGACATCTCAGATTGCTTTATGCTATCAAACTGATGCATGATAATCCCATATTAGGGTAAGCATTGGAAGATCAAATTTGGGGGCAAGGAGAACAAGATGCACTGAGATCCTGCTAGCTAGCTGGCTCTATATTTCTCTATTAAGGCATCTGAAACTCAGATCAACTATCTTTAAAGTAGTATTTTTCATGGCATAAACTTATCATCTGTCGGGTCAATAGGATAATCACTGAACAAATCACAGTCATTTTACTGGAATGATTTTTTGATAGAGTAACAAAATTTCTCAAGAGCCTCGCTTTCTCCCAGAATTTCTTAAGTAGTTGGATATTCTAGTTGACAATATTGTACTGAAAGAGTACATTTGATTTTCCTAACACATTTTCCATTCAGATTATAAATCTGAGCCTGCAGAATCTGAACCTTCCTTCCAACAGCAGCAAGACCATGTGCAGACACAGCTGTGGAAGTATTCATTTTGTGAAAACATGTGCAGTCACAAAACTAGATTTTAGAGGGGCTCATTTAAGCTAAAGTCAAATTAGATACTTCAAAGGGACAGTTTTGATTCTCTCTCTCTTCCTCTCTCCCTCTCTCCATATGTGTGTGTATGTATGCATGTACACACACACATACACACACATATATTCAGGATGATCTCATTTTATGCCAAGTTTCTACCAGTTGCCACTGTGATGTCTAAATGTGACATTTCTAGAGAAGTCTTTATGGGATAAAAGTTAAATAAACTTCACATTACATGAAACTGATTTTTTCTATGTTTGTGGTCTTAGTGCCCAAGCCTCAAAGGAAGAACTGAAATTAAAAGAAGGTTTGGGAAATGGAAACTCTCTCCTTAAAATATAATGAAGAAGACATTTCTCTGGATGCTAACTGAAACCTAGATTTCTCTCTGAAGATATCATGGTCTTTTTCATGCCGTGACTCACACAGTTGAGAAGGCTAGGCATGTTCCTCTCTCCCCATCACCACTTCTAGAAAATTATTTTGCCACTATTATTAAATGATTATTCCTCCTTTGAAGTTGATGCTATCTGACCCCATCATTGGCCAAGATCTTCATCATTGTGTTCTGCCAACCACCAGAACATTCTTCACTATTTTCAATAATTTTGGTCCCTGGTTTATAGCATTCTTTATCACTCTATCCCCTGCCATCATATGCAATGTCTTCAGTATTCATACCAATGACCCTTTTAATGCCTTACCCTGTCAGTTCTTGTACTTTTTCAGTTCTTGTGACCTCTATTGCTATCCCAGGTCTCTAGATGTTTTCATACCTTAAATCTCTCTATTACCTCCAATTGTTTGCCATACAATATCTAGACCTATGAAATCCTTTTCTTGGATCACAGTTGTCCCAGCTTTTACCACCTCATTCCTATAAAAGTCCTCATTGTGACCCTTATTTCTTCTATGTCACCATCTTCTTTCATTCCTTCACCTTTCTGTTCTTTTCTTTTTTTGCCTTTTGGAGGGCAATTGGGGTTAAGTAAATTGCCCAAGTTTACATGGCTAGTTTTTTTGTGTTAAGTGTCTGAGGCAAGAACCCAACTCAGGTCCGGCTGATGCTTTACTCTCTGTGCCACCTAGCCGCCCCCCTTCACCTTTATTTTCAATTCTTTTTTCTCCTGTCAAGGTTTTGACCCTATAGAGAGCCACCTCAGCAAGATACTGTCCTCTGCTCTCAAATTCATTGTCTTTTTATCCTTCTGAGAGACAATTCCAGTGGAAAATATAGCAGATTTAGAATCAAGAGAAACTTGGGTTCAAAATCCTGATCTGAAAGTTATGTGAGTTGTTTAAATAATGGCAAATTTGAGCTTCACCAACCTCATCTATAAAACAGGGATGATAACACACAAATTGTCTCGTGAGATTGTTACAGGTAAAGAAGATATATGTATAAATAGTCTTTGCTCACCTAAAACTATTATATAAAGTCAACTATTATCATCATTGCTATGCTGCCCCCACTGCCAGTGATTCCCAATCCTGCAGCATATTCACTTTCTACCTTTTCTTTTCCTACTCTTAAGGCCACAGAACACTGTAGGAGAAAGCATGAAATCATGCTAGATGGGTTCACAATAGATTGATGATACATAATATCATCGGAGACCTCACTACTATACAATTGTACTTTTGTTAATGGTTAATGCCCAATCACATTCCCCATAGTAACTATTCCTTACTTCCTCTTTTCTCAAATGTCCAATCCTTTCTTTCTCAACAGATGAAATTGTCCCTCCTTTAATCTGAAGATTAAATCTTTCCTTCATCAACATTTCAAAACCTCTGCCCTTAGCCATTCTCTTTTTCTTTTATGGGGTGTGAGAGGACAATAAGGCCCTTCTATTTGCCAAAGCTAACCTTGACCCTTTTTCCATCAACTCTAGAAGCTTGTTGCATTTATAGTTCTCTATTTCCTCTTATTTTTACTCTTTCCCTCATTGCTGATGCATTTATTTTTTTCTTTAAAATATATTATGAAGTAGTGAGTTCACTGATAACAGAACTATTCAAATGGAATATACCTGATCAGTTTAGTGATTTTGAGACCCATATTTTGAGTAAAGGATTGTATGGTGCCTTTCAATTCTATGATCCTAATATTACTCTCATCTTGTGTATAGGGAGAATAAGTCTCTGAAAGGGGAATTGGCTTTCCTAAAGTTGCACATCCAACCAAGGGCAGAGCTAGAATTAAGACACAAATCTTTTGATTCCAAGGTCACTGCTAATCCCAGAGGGCCAACAATAACTATCTTTTCAGACAGACAAAACAGAGTAAATATTGCAGGGCTCAAAAATGTACATAAAAAAATTAAAGAATTGTTCTAAGGTAACTCAGTAACTTTAAGAAATAAGATAAATAAAATAAGATATGAATGTCTTTCTTACTAGGTTCCCAAGGTCTAGGGCCAGCTAGAGTTTTAACTTTAATAGTTCAACTTTAGAAAAGAAAGTGGGAGTGGAGAAGATGGTCACATGAAAAGTTCCAGCCAGATCAATCTCCTTCACTTCTAAGACAAAATCAACTGTGCCAAATGAAGCAAAAGATCAACAAGGAAAAGAGAGTAAAAAGAAACTTCTATCAAATAGTCTTTATTGAAAGCAAAGAGGGAGAGAGAAAGGGAAGCAGAGTAGAAGAGAGAGAAATAAGAAAAGGGGGAGGTGAGGGTGAGGGAGAAGGAAAAAGAGAATACACAAAATAAACTGCCATGCTATCATCCTCAAACTGCTGCCAGCCCATCTGGTCCATTGCTATTAGGAAAGAGGCCAGAGTCTATAATGGAGCACGTAGCATCTGCCCCATCCAGGTGGGAAAGGGCCTGGAGTCCACTGTTTCTATCCCATCCAGGTGGGTGCTGAGAGGGTAGGCCTAGAAGCTCCCATCAGCCAGCATTGTCCTCTTCTAGCCAGAGAAGTAAAACCCTGCATGGAAGCTGGCAGCTTTTTGCTTCTATGAAGGACCCTGTGCTGAGAGGCCTTATAGTAACTCTAATAATTGAGAGCCAAGAAAAGTCCAAAAGAAAAGAGAGAGACAAGTTAAGCTGATGGTACGTTGGCCATCCATCCCTAGTGGATGAAGAAATGGCTGAAAATATAAGCACTTCTAATACAATGAAGTCCAAAGCTCTAAGAGAAGCACAGGATAAAACTCCAGAGGAAGAGAATAATTCAGCAATCATTACAAGTAGAGCCTCAGACAAGTGAGTGGATTGGCCATAAGACCTCCAAGAGGGAAGGTAAGCCCTGCTCAAGAAACTGAAGGGAAAGGACATTAACTTAGAACTATAGAGAAAAAGTAAGCAGACACAAGGAAAGACACAAATGTCAGGTAACTGGTACTTGGCATTACCTAGAATTGTCTTTCTGAGTGGTACCCTCAGGAGAAAGTAGCAGAGCCTAAGGAAAGACTAAGATCAGGAATATAAAAATAGGTTAATGCCTCAATGTAGTCTCTTGTGAAAGAGGGAACTGAACTTGGAATCAGGAGACGTGGGTTTGATTTCCAGGTTTGATTTGTTCCCATAGGCAGCTAGGCAGCATAATACAACTCAGGAGCAAATGGTTTAGTTCTGTCCCCTATAATAATGTTAATTTAGTTCGCAGGACTGTCTTCCAGTCACAGTTATGAAAGGAAGAATAACAACTCAGGTTTGCAGAATAGTGTGTGTGTGTGTGTGTGTGTGTGTGAGAGAGAGAGAGAGAGAGAGAGAGAGAGAGACAGAGAGACAGAGAGAGACACAGAGACAGAGAGACACAGAGAGAGAGAGAAAGAGAGAGAGAGACAGAGAGAGAGAGAGAGAGAGAGAGAGAGAGAGAGAGAGAGAAGGAGGAGGAGGAGGAGAGAGAGAGAGAGACAAATAGAGAGAAGAGGACTAGACTTAGAAGAAAGAGATTCATGTCTCATTTTCACTGGTTTTCAGTGTATGACCTTAACTGCTGTGAAAAAAAAAACATTTATTAAATTCTTACAGAGTGCCAGGCCCCTGAGATGTGGAGATGAAATTAAAACAGCACCTGCTCTCAAGGAGCTTACATTCTACAAGGGCTTAACTTTTGCTGGTGGCTGGGGCTGGGTTATAATATGGGCGCAAGTAAGAACACACAAAGTAATACAGAGAGAAAAGGAGAGAGGGAGAAGGAGAGAGAGAAAGAGAAGGAACAGAGAAAGGAGGAGAGAGAGATATAAAGAGAGACACAGAAATAGAGAGAGGGAAACTGAGGGCAATGGAAGGAGAAAGGGAATGCTTGCTAACAAGTTGAGAGGGAGGGTTTCAGGTTTGATAGCACCAAACCATTCTTTGAAAAAAAGCTGGAGATTCAAGGTAGAGGTAAGGAGAGAGGGTATTCTATATACAAGGAAACAACTTGGAAAAGACACAAAAGTAAGAGATGGAATATCTCTGTATGTGGGCCAGTGTGACTAGAACAGAATTTGTGAGAAGGGGAATTATGTTGAATAAAATTGAAAAGGTAGGTAGGAGTTTAAATGTCAGGAGAGTTTGTTTTTTGTCCTAGAGGCAATAGGAAAATATTGATGATGCATCTGTGCAGTGTGTGTGTGTGTGTGTGTGTGTGTGTGTGTGTGTAAAGCACATAGTCAGAACTGTTTCCAGAATAGCAATTTTGTAGTCTTGTGGAAGAAAGAAATAGACAAAAATACAGAATTGGAAGACTATTGTATTAGTCCAAAAAGAGTTAATGAAGGCTTCTACTGGAGTAAGTACAGACCATATAAGAGGAAAAGAAGAGAGAGAAGAAAGAAATGTCATAGAGGCAATAACACTTGGCGCCTAATTGGATTTGAAGGGTGAAGGAGAGAGGAGAATAGAGCATGATCCCAGGGTGGAGTACATGGTACCCTGGAAGGCTGGTAGTACCCTCAAAAGAAATGTGAAAGTTTGGAGAGGAGACAGGTTTTGGGGAAATACGGTGAATTCAAAGTACATACTGGATACTCAGGTAGCTGAACCAACTTTTCTAAGCCTCAGTTTCCTCATCTATAATATAAGTATTGCAACATTTCTGCTCCTTGGTTCACAAGTCTTCTGTGAGAATCAAAATAAGACTGAATATAAAGCCCATTGCATACTCTGAAGCACTATATAAATGTCAGCTATTATAACCTAGAGAAAGCTCTGTGCTCATTAAGAACCCATCAAAATATTTTGAGACTCTGGAAATCATTTGTGAAATTAATTACCTAAATTATGGACAATCACTGAATTAGATCATTAGCACTAGCATTAGTGCCATAATTAGCCATTTTTTCTTGCCCTTTACGTGGCTCTCTCTATTTAGAAGGTATCACAAGAAGTGGGTCCCAAACTGAATGAACTCTTTCAGCTTCTCACTAAAGGCAGCCTCCTTCTAACTTTCCTGTTTCTGTTGAGGGCATCACCATTCTTCCAGACACACAAATTCACTACTTGGGAGTCTCCACTTCCTTTGACTTCTCGCTCTCTCAGTCACCCACCATTACTGAATCTATTGCCGCGTCTTGGGATGTTACCTCTCCAACATCTTTCATATCTGTTCCTTTCTCTCTTCTCATGTTGGGAGCCCTAGTTAAAGTTTCCACTCCTCTGGCCTAGACTCTTCCTGTTAAAGATTCTCAATTGGTTTCTCTAAATCTAAACTCTCCTTTCTTCATACTCTCCTCCTCACAGCTAGTAAATTGATATTCCTAATGACCACATCACTCATCTACTCAAGAAACTTTAGTAACTCCCTATCACCTCTGTCTGGAATTTAAGGCTCTTCATAACTGACTCCAGGTGCCACATCTTAGGAAGGATGTTGATACACCAACTAGAGGAAATCCAAAAGCTTTGTTTTCACACTAATTAAAGACCATTTCTGTGCACTCTGTTCTACAGTCAAATTGTGTGACTTGACCACCTCTGTACACAGAATTCTGTCTGCCTTCTCTGTCCCACATTCCTGGAATGTTCTTCTTCTTTATGTCTGCCTCTTAGAATTTTATTCCCTTCTAGGCTTAGCCTAGGTGCCATAGCCTTCAAGAGGACCTTCTTGATTCCCTCAGCTGTCCACATTCCCCCACTATGGAAAATGTGCATATGTTTCTCTCATTAAAGAGAAGCCCTTTGGCCTCTCTGGACCTTTGTTGCCTCATCTGTAAAATTTAGGGCCTGAATATATGGCCCATGTGGACTCTTCCAGTTCTGGCTCTTTGATCTTATGATGTCACTAAGAAATGAGATACTTTGTGGTTTTTTGTTGTTTTTTTAGGGGGGGAGAAGGAGGTTATATTCAGATCAATATGGAAAATTAATAAATTGAGTAGAATATGTGCATCATAAAGGATTACCTCATAGCATCAGTCAATCATCAAGGATTTATTAAATGCCTGCTGTGTGCCCAGCACTTTTCCAGGCTTTTGTCCAGAGAAGGAAGAATTGGATGAGTTGGATAATGTGTGTAGGCAGGGGATGGGGAGGGCAGTAGTTGGTATAATTCATGTTAATCCAGAATAACTTCCTGGAGGACAGAGATTTGTAAAATGGTAAAAAGTATAAGACTGGCTACATGGGAAGCACTCCAGAAATAATTTTGAGAATCTGATCTTTTTTTTTTGCCAACCCACCACTTCTGAGCAACATAAGCCTGTCTCCACAAAGAATAAGGGAGGTAAGAGGAGGAACTGACCTCATTGCCTTTCACACTAAAACTGAATGAAGGAAGGAAGAAAGGAAGGAAGAAAGGAAGGAGGGAGGGAAAGAGGGAGGGAGGGAGGGAGGGAGAGAAGGAAGGAAGGAAGGAAGGAAGGAAGGAAGGAAGGAAGGAAGGAAGGAA
>NW_027185698.1:28117415-28125052 GCF_028583685.1 Petaurus breviceps papuanus | reverse complement strand
GAAGGAAGGAAGGAAGGAAGGAAGGAAGGAAGGAAGGAAGGAAGGAAAGAAGGAAAGAATTTTTCCATTTCTATATGGCTTCCAATTTTGTAAAGATCTTCCACAGACCACATTTCAATTATTTGCAACCCTTTGAAATAAATACTATAGATATTAGTGTCCCCATTTGCAAACTGGGGAATGTAAGGCCCAGGGATGTGAAGTAACTTGCCCAGGGTATCACAGTTAATAAATGACAGAAGCAAATTTATGACTGAGGTTCTTTAACTTCCTTCCCTGTTAAATAGATCACAAGTAATACCATGTTACCTCTGTTTTACCTGGAAAAGAAAGTCCATGCCCAGAGGAAGTAAAAATGGTATCCTTTGTTTTTGTTTTTGTTTTGTTTTGTTTTATATTTTAATTCAGTCAGGTGACATAGTGCATATAGTGTTGGACTGAGAGTCAGGAATACCTAAGTTCAAATCCTGCCTCAGTCACTTATTGTGTGAGCAGGGTAAGTTTGCCACTTGCAGTCTTAGTTTCCTTATATGTAAAATAGGTATAGTAATAACACCTACCTTGGGATTGTTGGGAGAATCAAATCAGAAAAATGTATAATGTGCATCACGAATTTTAAAATACATATAAAGGCTCTCGTTTTTGTTATCAATTGTATGTTATTTTTGTTATATGTTATAGCTAATTATTAATTATTGTATTTTATAAATAAATAGGTTGTCATTTCAGTCCTGGCTCTTCTTTAAGCTGATCCTTCATGATCCCATTTGGGGTTTTCTTGACAAAGATACTGGAGTGGTTTCCCATTTCCTTCTCTGGTTCTTTTTACAGACAATGAAACTGAGGCAAGCAGAGTTAAGTTACTTGCTCAGGGTCACGCAACTAATAAGTATCTGAGACTGGATTTGAACTCAGGTCTTTCATGCTCCAATCCTGGTGCTCTATCTACTGCACCATCTAACTTCCCCCAGAATTAGGACTGAGCAGTAAAATCACTGTGAAGCCACAGAATCTCAGAGTTAAATAAGATCTCTAAGACCATCCTTGGCGATATATACCTGAACAAGAGTCCCCTCTAATAGCCTTAAGAATTGTCAAACAGCTTCTGTTAGAAGATCCAGTCGAATCCAACAAGGATTCATTAAGTGTCTACTATGTGCCAGATGCTGTACTAGGTTAGGGGATGCAAACCTAAAATGAAAAACAGTCCCTGCCCTCAAAGGGCTTCCTGGCTCTCCAGTGGTAGCAGATTCCACCACCTTCAGAGGTAGTGCATTCCACTATTAAATAACTCTAAGTGGTGGTAAGTTTTCTTTAAGTCCAGTCAACATCTGTCTATCTGTATTCACAATATACTTGTTTTATGTCTTGAATAACAAGATATCATACCTTCTATAATGTGCAGGAACATATCTATGTTGTATGAACATGTGCACATATCATAGAGGTTGTTTTCATCATAAAATGCAAGTTCTTTTAGGGTAAGTTTAATTTTTGATTTAATATATATTTACACATGCATATGAAAATTTTATATATGTATAAATGATTGTATATGTGAAGATATATTTATTTAATGTCTTTGTCATTCTATCCCCAGTGCCTAGAACATAGTAGGTAATAAATAAATGCTGGTTGATTGATTAATCACAAAGTTCATACATTATTTCTATGCCTTGGGACTAAGCTGAATAAATGAAATTCCCATTCTACATTAACAACCCTTCAAATATTTGTAGAGAATCATCAAATATCCCCCCAAAAAACTTTTCTTCTTCAGGCTTAAAACTCCTTGTCATTTCAATTGCATGAGTTCCAGTACCATCCTGGTTTTCCAGTCCCTTCTGGATTTCCTCTAGACAGTGTCTCAATACTATCCCTCAGATGCAGCACCTAGAACTGAATACAATTTTCTAGATATGATCAAACAATGGCAGGGTATAGCTGAATTATCAGCTCCCAAATATTATCATTTACAAAGTTTTCATAGACATTATCATTCCCATTTTACTGATGAAGAAATGGAGGCTTATAGAGGTTAAAAGTCACTTGCTCAGGGTCACACAGCTAGTGTCAGAGGCAGGAGGCAAACCTGAACCTTCCTTACTTCAGGAGCAACATCCACTAAACTACCCTGCCTCCCATAAAAACAAATATACTGGCTAGGATTGTTGAGGTTCTCTTATTTCAGCCTTCTCCATTCAAAATGGTTATTTGTTTAACACACTGTATAAGTGTTTCCAGTGTTTGAGGTAATGGACAGGTAAGAGGGAATTTGATAGCTACCCTAACATAATTCCTAATGGCCATGGTAGCCCAGTTTTTAAGGATTTTGTTAGCAATGGACTTCCCAGACCTGTCATGTGACACTTGACTTTGCCCAGAGTCAGTTGCAGGCGCCCCACTGCCTGATCCATTTGCCAACTCAGCCTAATTTGGCCCGACATAAATCAGTTCCAATAAGGATATTAGACCAAAGAACGAGGACCTTTTTTATAGACTGTAGAGAAGTAAAGCTTATAAAAATAATTTTAAATGGACTGAGAATTACTGGCAATCCACTGAGACATGGATATGAAATATGAGTTCCCTAAAATCTCTGTTTGGTCTTTAGTCTTTCCTAAAAGGTTCTATGACTCATTGAAAGTCTCATACCTTTTCTTATCATTACTATTAATAATTCTGCTTGGCAGGGTTCTGGTTCATTGAGACATAGGCAGAAATATGTAATTGAAATTGATCTTTCCTTCCTTTCTCAGAGCTCTCCTAACACCTGGTTTGTTTCTCCCTGATAAAATTATATTTGCTTTTATACCATAACCATTTGTATATATGCCTTGTCTTGTCCTTCCTTGCTGCACTCCTAAACAGCTGGATGCCACAATGGATAGAGGGCTGGGTCTTCAGTCAGGAAGATCTCAATTCAAATGCAGCCTCTGACACTGGCTTTATGACCCTGGGCAAGTCACTTAAATTCTATCTGCCTTAGTTTCCTCATCTGTAGAACAGGGATAATAATAGCACCTAACTCTCAGTGTTGTTGAGAAGATAAAATAAATTTGTTAAGTACTCTGTACACCTTAAAAGACTTATGTAACTGCTAATTATAAAACCAGAATGTGGCATAGTGGATAGCATGCAGTGCTTAAAGTCAAGACCTGGGTTCAAATACTGCTTCTGCCATTTACTACCTGAATGAAACTAAACTGTGTGCTTCAGTCAACGCATAGATTGATAGATTTAAAACTGAAAGGGAACTTAGAATCATTCACTTCTTCATTTCACAGATAAGGAAACTGAAACCCAAAGAAGAGAACTGACTTGTCCAAGGTCACATAGGCGATAATCAGAGGATTTAATTACTAAGTCATAAAAGCTTTGTAACCTGCGTTAGTGGAGGGATTTCTCATTCCAGGACATCCCTAGGCTAACAAAATCACAGATCTTTTGTTACATATCCGCTGAAGTGCCTTAACTAGTAGGTACTCAATAAAGTTTGCTGAATATGAATTTGGAATTTTTTCACAGGAAAACTAAAATCTTCATTACTCATTCCCACCCCAAGTCACTTTTTCATTATTACTTTTTTTTGAGTTATGTGCACCAAGGAGAAATCTTATTTTCATTAGTAATGGGGGAGGAAAGGAAAGAAGGGAGGAGCCTCTAGATCATGTTATTCCAAAGCATTTTGGTATATTCTAGGTGACATTTCCTACTTCTCCTTCTTCCATCAGATATTCTCAGGTTGTGTCATTTTAACAAAATCCTTCATGGGATTATCCTCTTTCTTACCCAAGTCGAATAGTTTTTGTTAAATGACAGGTTTTCATGTCTTCACTATTCATGTGAAGCCTCACAAGCCTCTAACTTTCCAAAACTGACATTTGAAATTTCCCAGTCATCTCTCCCAAGTTGGATCCAATGTTTTTCTCTCATGCTCGTCCTCTCAAACTCTCTGCTGTATTTTGCATTGTTGGTTACTCCTTTGTTCTTGAAATTCTTCCTTCTTGACTTCTGAGAAATCTTTCTATCCCAGATCTCTGAGCTTTTTTTAGTCAGACTTTCTAAATCTCAGTTTCTCCTTCAGGTGACCCATTCCTTCATTTGGACAGTTCAGTATGTCCAGAAGTGTTTTTTTTCTGACCTGGAGCCTAAATGAACTTCTTTGTAAATTATCTCAAATTCCCCTTGTTTTGCCATCTAGATCCAAACACAGCAAATCTATCCTTACCTACCCCTGCCCACTCTGAAATGAAATCACATTGCATGGGTTCAAAGGAGAAAAGAAGTCACAGAAAGATTACCTGCTGATGGTTTTGTAAAATGTAGAGGTAGCACTAACCCACTTGCTTTCATGAAGGTGGAAGACAGACTCTGTCAATTTATTATAAATATATACACATAAATACATATGCATATGTGTGTATATAATATTTATATAGAGAGGCAAAGAGAAAGAGTTTTTTCCCCTGAACCAGTTTTTCAAAACAACTTCCTTCCCATGAGATATTTTTGTAAGTCATTACTCATCCTCTAGAAAGGAGAACCTCTCCTCTAAACACCACATATTTGTACTCTAGGGGTGGCTCTGAAAGGAAGTTTTCCTGGGATAGCTTCTCTTGATTATTTCTCTCTTCTCTCTCCCTTCAGCCTTCCTAGACTTTGTTTCTATTAAGCCCTTCTTTTTCTAAACTCTTTTTACTACTCTTTGATAGCTAAGCTAGAAACCTTGACCAAATGGATGTGGCAGGAAGCCTGCCTTGCTTTATTTTTCATTTGTGTTTTACAGGTGTGTCTGTGTATCTGTGTGTGTGTGTGTGTGTGTGTGTGTGTGTGTGTAAGAGACACAGAGACATAATGGTGGCCTAAAAGGAGGAGGGAGAGAGGTTCCATAATAAACAACATACTAGACAGAACATAATCTTTTTATTTCTTAGGATCTACCCCCAGAGAGCCAAAGATAACATAGGTTAGCACAGTGGGTCCTCATATGCTTGTTGAATAACCTAATATCTCCCATTTACCCATTACAACATCTATTTATTCAACAAGAATTTATTAAGAAGCCACATACATGCAAGGTCATGTGCTAAATGCTGAGAAGACTAAAAAGAAAAAAACATAGGGTCCCAGATCTCAGGGAATTTACAGTATAGTAGGGGATAAGTCATTTACACAGAAGAATGGAATACAAATTAAAGTGAATTTTTAACAGAAGAGACAGTGTAGTATGGTGGATAGAGAACTCTTCTAAGAGTTGGGAAAACCTGGATTCAAACCTTGCCTCAAGCACACATTGACTGTGACCCAGAGTGAATCCCTGAAGCCACCTGCAATGGAAAGCTGCAGCTGTATTTGTAGAGGAAGTTCCTCCCTGGGAGCTGTCCACACTGATGAAATCATAAGTCCAGTTAAAAGAAAAATAGGTGAGAAGAATGTGAAGCGCCATGACTTCAGGAAATCTTCATTCCAGATCTCCAAGCTCTGCTCAGCATTCCTTTCCTGCCAGGCTTCCCATGACTTTTTTCGACTTGGATCAGAAAGACTTTCAGCAGGAACAATTTTGGTAGAAAGAGTATTAGATTGGTAGTCAAAACCCCTGATCTTCCCCTAAGGACCCGTGTAACTTTGGGCAACTCACTCCTCCTCTGTACTTATTTCTTCATTGTTTTTTTGTGCTTTGTTCCCAAAGAGCACCAATGGCATCATGATGTGATGGGTGATACCTTGACTTGTGAGTGAACTGGATTTAAGTGAGGCAGAGTCATATCAAGTCATCAGCCTCACTTCTTCTTCCAGAGTCATCAAAGTCCAGTGATGAGACAGCTGGCAATGGTCTGGGATGCAGTGGATGACCTTGGCGTGTTAGAAGTCTGACTGAGTTCCAAGGGCCCATAGCACCTTCTTCAGTCACCATCACTGGGACAAATTCTTCTCATCCTCACCTTCCACTACTATAAGTCTGCACATGCGTGGGATAGATATCCCCCTAACTCCCTGACAGTTACCCTGGACCTGGTTTAGCCTGTCTGTCAAGACAGTTTTACTGGGGCACATACTTTTTGGAATCACACAAGCAATCTGGGGGACAGGTGGACACCAAAGATGGATGAACAGCCCTGAAAAAAAAGCCCTGACACCAAAGATGGCAGTCCTTCCTCAGCATCCCTTATGCCCTTGTTTCTGTACATATACAGTGAGAAAGTAGACTAGACTGCCTCTAAGATATCTCCTGATCTAAATCCTATGATGCCAAACTATGTTCAAATCTACTCTGCCACTGTGCCTGGATGACCTGTGATTTTCCAGACCAAATAGCCCCTCCATGACCACCGCTCTTCTTTTCATGTTTTCTCTCTTAATAGAATATAAGCTATTTGAGGGCAGGGCATGTCTTTGCTTTTGTATTTGGATTCCCAGCTTAGCAGAGAGATTGACTCTGTGCTACAGTATTTGATAAATACTTTTTATTCATTCAATCATGGAGTTTTGTAGGGAGGAAACCTCCAGCACAGTAGAAGGCTGAATTTCGAGCCTGAGTTTTCAGTACTGGCTATGTACCTTATTATCTGTGTGACCTTGGACAAGTCACTTAACATCACTGGGCCTCAGTTTCCTCAACTGAATGTACGAAGGGGGGCTCTTTGAACAATAGACCCCTGATTGTATTCCCCAGTCCATTTGATGAGATTATAGGGCATCAGATTTTGAATAGCACACTTGCATATAAAGAAGAAAGGAAATTTATCTCACATATTGCAAAACTGCATTAGGGCCTTTTCTCTGTCCATTCATTAATGTGGATCAACAAAAGAGACTGATCATTATTTTTTTTAAATGGGCAAATCAATCCTGGCCATGTAAGTCCATAAAACTGGGCAAACCACAATAGAGAACAAAAGCACTTAATTGAAATGGAACCATAGGATCGTAGATCCAGAGGTGGAAGAGATCTCAAAGCCATCTAAACCTGCTGCCTAATTTTACAGCTGAGGAAATCGAGGGCAAGAAGGTTAAGTTACTTGCCTAAGATCACACATATCATAATTGTCAGAGACAAGATTCAAATCCATGTTGCTCTGACTCCAGAATTAACATTATTTCCACTAAATAGAAAGAAGAAACATTTTCAGTAACCATTTTTCAAATATATACTCTCTTCTTCCAATGTAGGCAGAAATTTCTTCAGGCTCCTGAAAACTAGGGAAAACAGGACAGAGTTTTAATAGGCTCTCAGTACTCATATCCTGACTATAACTCTCCATAGCATCTGCATGGCACTTCTCAGGCCTTGGCAGTTTTCCTTAGCTCTGGTAGTTCACCTCTTCATAGCTAGAACAAGACTGATTATCCAAGCCAGCTCTGTGACTTGGAACCTTTTGTTGTTGACAGAGAAAATCACTCTGTGGAGGCATGAATAAACACATTGAAACTGCAAAAGAATTCTTTAAATTTTTAAACATCTGTAAATTGTAGCTGGAGTATTTCAGATACCTTGGTACCAAAAACAAGTGGTTAGTTGGAGAACATCTCTAAATGCCACTCTGTTTTTCATGGTCATGATTGAATCACTATTGTACTCCCTCCACCTCTAATTCTCTCTCTCTCTCTCTCTCTCTCTCTCTCTCTCTCTCTCT